>NW_010420329.1:15195-31432 GCF_000710305.1 Buceros rhinoceros silvestris
TGGTGTATTGTTTTTAGGGCTTTTTTTCTCCTCCCTTAGGGGGTTTTTTTTTTTTTTTTTTGGACAAGGAGTGACACAGAATAGCTGAGAGAATGATGCTTAGAACTGAAACCGTTCTTAATAAGAACACATCACATATATACGTATGTCAATATGTACCACATATTTGTCTCCCTGTACCATTATTAACCTTTGTAAAAAACAGCAAAGATTTTAGAAAAAAGACACTTTACCTTTTGTTGCTTGTACAAAATTGCTGTTACTATTTTTTTTAAAACTAATTTTGTTTTTCTTTCTGCTTCGTTTCTCTTTCTAAGCCAAAGGAAGTATTTAATGTCATACAAAAAGCACTGTTTTCAGTAATATTTAAAGACTACCAAGGATAATGAGGAATTTCTTGTTTAACTTCTGCTTTTTGTTTGCAGAAGCTAAATACTTCTGAAAGCAGACCAGAAAATGTCAGTGTAGGGGGAGGACTTGTGATAAGAGCTTTCTCTTCCTTTTCTTTTGCATATATATCTATGCATGTGTGTGTGTCTTGGGGTCTTCATTATGAGCAACAGTTGCAGGTTACTACACACCATGTATTAAATTATTCAAGCCAGTTGAGCATGTATTTGCCTGAAGTTAAGCACACACTGAAATCAAGCAGATGCTGGAGTCAGGTCCTGTATTTGAAAGCAGGGAGCTGCATGGGCTCGGTGCTGGTCAGATGAGGAGCGTCTCAGAGGTTACACAAATCTGAGTTCCAGAGGCTGAGCTCCTCATCAAGTTCAGTGGGAGCTGACACAGCTTTACATTGTTCACGATTAGGCTGTGAATGTCCAGAGAACAGCAAGATACATTTACAGAAGAGTCTATTTAAGCAACTCTGATTTCATTTTTAATTTTGACGGTACTGGGGACTGGAGGAATGCTTTGTGCAACCTGGCTGGCTGATGGACCTGAGAGGTCCTGCTCCAGGGGGCTTATAATCACAACCAAAGAGAAAACATACTGAAAAACCTCCAGCAAGATGGTCTTTTAAAACCTTTTTTCTCATATATTTTCCTGAATTAGGAATAACAGCTTCGATGCAGGGCATTTCCTGAGGATTAATGACTGTCTGGGGTCATCATCTCCTCCCAGTTAGTTATTAATCCCCAGGAAATACTCTGTGCCTTGATCATTATTGCTTAATTAGCATTGAGAATGTGGGGGGTTTAGGTTTCTTTTCATGCATCCTGTGAATTGCTGGGGTGGGGGTTTCTTTCATTAACTTGCCCTTTTCAGCCTAGATGGGAGCACAGGCTTTGCCTACAGTTTGCAGGTTTGAAAATTTAGTTACAGGGTTAAACCTTTTCAAGGAATTTGAGTTCCATGTGAAAGCACCACTAACAGCCCACATCTGCAGCGCATCAAGAAGTGTCCCCCTGCCTTGGCTCTGCTGAAAAACATCAGGTGACACGGGGGCAGTAGCAGGAGTCTGGGAGCAGAGGATGCTGAGAAAGGCAAGGAGGGTTAGGGGGGTGAAGAGAGAGGAAAGGGAAGCTCAAAGGAGCGGAGAAGTTAAGCACTTCCAGTCTCAACAAACAACTTAATCAGCCACTGAAGAAGTTTCTCACATCAAATTTTGAAACTTTGGGAAATTTTTGGACTCCAAGTAGTCTTCAAGGAAATGCTGCCTAATTCCAAAGGCCCCATCTGCAGCTAACAAAATGTATTTAAGTGCATATAAGAGGAGGGAGCATAAACTCAGACTGCAGCCTTCCTTCCTCACCCCTAGAGGAGAGGAAGATGATGATCAAAGCACCCTTTCAAGCATTGTGCAGTGGGACTGAGCTCAGGAGGGCTGTTCCCACCAACCATCCCATTCCTACATCGCTATTCCCTGTATAGACCAGCTACAACACTGGGAGATACGCATCGTGTGGTACATTGAGGTTCCTTGTGGGGATGTGCTACCATACCAAACTGTGACTCCAACGACCCACAGTAATGGTCAGAGCTTGACTCCAGGGATGAGGGCACTGCAGGTCTGCATGTCTTCAGGCACTGTGTGATTACACCTGATTATTTGCTATGTATGTAGACTTAAGTATATTTCAAAAACGAAATTACTATTCAAAAGGAAATACCGACTTTTCTGCTCCAAACAGTCATAATATATATTTTTTTTAAATTTTCTTTTTAAAATTCTTCGTAGAACTCCATGGGGGCAGGCAATTGGAGCTGTTCGAGAGATGTTTTCCCAGCCAGTTCTGCTTCAGATTGCATTACTCACTTCTCTTGTGGAAACCTCTGCCCTGGTCTCCTTGGAGGTCTTTTTTTGCTCCTGTGTGTTTTGATGAAAGTTGTAGCAATCTGGGCTACATGTTTAGGACCAGTATGTGCAAATCAGTTTCATGCCTTGAAGGAAAAAAACCCCAAACCTTATCCTAAATAAATACCAAGCCTCACAAATATTTGTATGACTTTGGTGAATATATGCAAACACACAGGTTGTGTACTTTGGTCCTCAAATTGCTGCTCTTTCTACTTCCCTACCTAAATATCCCATTTAATACTTCAGCACTGCAGAGGCACAGTGGTTCTAAATGAATGCCAGATTTTGTTCAGAACTACAGATCTCCAGCAGAATTGCAGACTCCACTCTTAATAGCAGATAAGCTAATAAATAAATAAAAAACCCAAGCTTGGGTGTTTGGGATGCCACACTTCTCTTGGTTTTGGAAAAAACATTTGTTTGAGGAAAGGTGATATTATAAAAGGCATTCCTTCTTATTCGTTGGTTGGAAAAGTATGTTATTTTGTTCAAAAATGTATTTGCCTTTTTTTTTAAGTCAACCATCAGAGTAGCTATATTCTTTAATTTTTGTCTAAAAAACCCCCAGATAGATACATACATTATCATGTATAAATCAAAGAAAATAATTATTTCCAGTCTTTTAGAAAATAGCTTTTCAAAGGCAAAGAACCCACTGAAATAACTCCATCTAACCAGATACTATTTATAATTATTTCAATAGATACAAAAAGATATGACTGGTTTTGACCTTAACCCTTATCAACATTAAATCTAATCCTGATTTCAACTCTTTCCTTAGATATGGAAAAAGGCTTTTGACAGAGTCAATGGCAACTGTATATTTTAAATTCTCTATAGAGTGTCCCATAATTTTCTCATCCAAATCTTGGTCTTGTAACTGACCTCTGACAGCCGATGTATGGCTGATGTCAAGCGATAAAAGGCATAAAAAGGGGAGAGGGAATAGAAAAAGAGTCATTATGTAGATGATATATAAAAGTCCACTAATGAGAGACATTCCTTTGTACATTCAAGTTCATAGCAAAGTTCCACAGCGAATAGGTCTCCCGAGGTTTAAGGCTTCATCACACAGATTTTTGCATGGTTGTGTCTTACTAAAGAACAAAAATAAGAGACCTGAATGAAATGAAGGGGCTATAGCCCTTAATAGATAAGATCAAAACAAAATGCATGGGAAGAAACTTCTCTGCTTGCAAGACAAAACACCACCATAAATATTGGAGGGTTGTATTTTGCTGTAGTAAGGCCAGTCTGAGTGGAAACCTGAAACTACAATGTTACTGGAACAATTTCTGAAAAAAAGAAAAGAATAGTTAAAACATTGAAGGAACTGAAGAATAAGATGAGCTAGTCATGCCCCTGTGATGATGTTGGATACTGACTGTGTGCATGCCTAAGCCCAGCTGTGTCACTGACATTACTGGGAATGCCAATGTGGGTACACACCCACTGGGAGCCCCACACTGAGAGGTCCGGTGGTCTTCATGGCTCCATCCTCCCAGTCTTTGGCCCTCTTAGTGTCCTCTGTTTGCCTTGAATTACCTCTTGGTCTGTAAGACTGAGCTCTTTAGGCACCTCTTATAAAAATCAGTCTATATCTCCCTGAAGACAATAATTTCATAATACATTAGAAAACATATAGACCAGTAGCATCCTGACTTGTCTGAGCCCTCTGGTAGAGGAAGATGAATAACAGTCAATAAAAATAACTGTAGAAGAGGGCAAGTCTCTGAGGATTAAATGTGCGTAGTGTCATGAGTAGGAACTGTCCCTTGGCATTTGACTTCCCCACAGCCTGGCAGCTTCCAGTACACCTGCTGGCAGCTGGCTCTAAATTAGATGAATTAGTACAGGATTAGTCAGAGCAGGAAATCGGAACAGACCTTAGCTTCATTTCACACTTTTGCAAACCAGGGGCTGGATCCTGGTTAAAGCCTAATGTGAAAACACTGTGGGAACAAAGTTTGATGGTTTTAGCCATACTGAATAACTACTCTGTGTTCTAGTTGCAGCGAGATGTGATCTGATCGGGATTTTGCAAGTCTATACCCAAAATGTGGAATTGTCCTTCAGTTTACCAAAGAGGGTACAGACTGTAGTTCACTTAGGCTCACATGACTCCAATTTTAAAAACTACATTAGGGCCAGGAAAGTTGCACTAAAATTCAGTTAGTTACAGTCTGGTTTGAAGAAGAACCCAAACTCCAGGCGTTATTTCCCTGGATTGCAATGACGTTAAGCTACAGAATAGAAAGCACTTTGTGCAGTTGTGTACCCACTGCGGTCAACGAACAACTTGCATTCAACTGAAGTGAGGCCAGAGTTTTGTTCTCCATCTAACATTATAGATTATATAATTCCCAATCTATTCACCCCTGGATAAAAGTTCCATTTTGTTTCTTGAGATCACTAATGCTGTGCCTCTGCTCGCTAGCTGTTTCTCTGCTCATCTTGAAGGAATCTGCTCAAAAAGCGTGGTAGATACTATATGCTATTCGTTCTAGCTAGTGAAAGGACAGTAGTGCAGAGAAGATGACTTGAATCAGGGCTTCTAGTTTTTATTCTTATTTCTGCTGGTGGTAAAGCAGGTCTGCATCTCACTTATGAGGTAGATTTCCCATAACCCCCATCCTCTGCCTGTGCAGATCAGGGATGCACTAGAGAAGGTCTCTGGCTCTAGTCTCTTCCCAGCAGGCTCTGATACGTGGTCTGACAGTGCAAAGTATTATACCTGAGCTAGGAAATACAGAAAAGAAAGGCTCTGATTTGCATGCCATGCAGAGGTCTCTATCTTATTCTGTAAAGAACATAACTGAGATGGAAAACACGATTATGGAGACCCCAAGTCACCATAGCAGGCCTGTACCAAGAAAAGGAAAAAATGGAATCTGAAACCATTCATCTCAGCCTTCTGTCTCCTCACCTTTCTTATAAAATAGACATGAAATATCTTAGCATGCGTATGGTCCATTTGAATCTAGACGTTTTAGAAGAGCACTCAATTCCTAGAGCAGTGCTAAGTGTACTGGTTGTGATAGTTCTAGACAGGAATGGTGAAACCCTTATTTGTCTTCGAAAATCTGCCCCTGCTTATTCAGTGCTGTCCAAAAAACCGGATTGGGATTATTCTTTTTTTCCATTTTCCTGATGTTTGGGGAGAAAAACGTTATCTTTCTGCTCTGTACATGGTCTGAAAACCAGATGTTATCATCACTTGGTTATAGCTCTGTTGGTACAGCATGTTTTGTTTGTGAAAGAAAAGACACGGTTGAAATTAGATCTATGCGATACATGTCATCAAGCTTTATTTATTTGCAAATAATAACAAGTTTGCAAAGCGTGACTTGAGCTTGTGGGTTGCAGCTTAGTGTTATTTTAATATAGGTTTCAGAACACAAGTAGCACTGTAGTATCTGTGTCTTTAAGCTGGAAAGTACCTTTGAAAATGTTATTTTAAAAAGCATATTTCATATGGTGCTTTCCTTTGTTAGGAAAGATGGACTTTGTCTTGCGGCAGCTATAGTTTAAGTAAACATAAACTCTGGCCCAAATTTCATAACCATCATTTCCTCAAAGCTAGCAGCACGAAACCAAAATATAGTTTTATTTGGCTAACCCCAAAGTAGGATGTGGTTGCCAGCCTCTGAAGCCACATGATCAAGTTTCAAGTAGACGCCACCGGAGCTATGCTGTTGTCTTAATCAGGAAAGTCATGAATGCATTACTCCTAACACCGTTATTATGTTTAACAAACAAATGTAACTATAACAGCAGGTACGCTAAAATTAAAGCCTACATGCTCCTCAAGCTGCACCAGGGCAGTCCAGGAGCGGCACAACACTGCTGGGCTCAGGAGGTAAACGATGATGGAAAGGGATGATTGCCAAGGGACAAGGCTCACTCATTTTCAACATACTTCTCGTTCTGCTGGAAGCACAAAGCTCTGCGCAGTGCTGCCAATCATGCAGCACGAGCCCAAGACAGCGCCTGTCTGGAGGACTTTCATCTGAGCCAGGCAGAAAGTTTAAATCTTCCTCTAAAGAAGATGACTGAAACATAAAAAACAGTGGCCTGTGGCTGCACTGTGGCTTGTTGCTCCCCTTTTCCAGCACATGCAAAGCGCCCGCCTTCAGATACCTTTAGCTAACCTCCCACCAACTGATGCACGTAGGAGATGGGCAAGAGCTTTAGGACGGTGCCAATGGAAGTGCCAGATCCTTCTGGTGTAAACAGCTGTTGCTTCACTCATTGTGGTGGAAGTAAGCTGATTTTGCCTGGCTGAAACCACGGCTACTTAGGCTTTTCTGTTCTCACTTTCTCCCCACCCACTTTGCTTTTCCTTTTATGTTGCAAACACCTCAATGAGAGGAAGAGAGGAACAGATGATGGAGTCAGTGCCCCTAGTTAATGACCAGCACTATATTCACAACCTCGTTTGGTTTTGTTCCTGTTCGCTGCTTCAATGGTGCCGATGAGAAGGAATTAATTTTATTGAGGACAACTCAGTGAATTAGATGAAAAACTGCTCACTTGGCTGGAAAGGCTTTGACAGACGGCACAGCAGCCGGTCAGGTTTGAAAAACTTTACATCTCCTGGACTTGGGGAGAGACGGAGGCAGGAGAAAGGAGGGGAGGGAAGGTCATTGCAGATAAGCTGCAAGGCGACTATTGCGAGGCCTCTGAAAAACAACGGAGCAAGCTGCAGTCTCTTATTTTGATTCATGGCTCTCCTCTCCCTTTTGTTCCTTGATGCACTAAATCTGTTCCTTAGCCCCCCTCGTTTCAATAAACACCCAATAAGAAACTAATCGTTGTATGGTGAATTAGAGAAGAAGAAAAGGTGCTCAGAAGAAATGTTATGGTCATGGAAGACTCTTATGCATTGTAACCATCTGGTGCACCACAATTACTATGAATGGGATAATTGAGTCCCAAATAACTTCTTTTGGGTACAAATAATAGCCGTCACCCTGATTTGTATTCTTCACAACAGCATCCCCCCATCATTTCACATCACATCTGCACATTTCATTGATTGGGTACTGTGCTACCAATAAGTTACTACACTTAATTAAGCCCACATAATTCTCTTCAAATGAGCAGAAAAGTTTGTGTATAGGCCAAAAAGAAAAGGGGCTGCAAATGAGACTTTAGTGACTCCACTTTGTATGAGGTATTGAGATGGATGGTGATCCCATGCCACCAAGGTTTTCCTTCAACATAGGGAAACTGTGAAAGCATTAGGCAGCTCAACAGCTGTGTATAATCTGAGGAAGGCCTGATTGCAGACAAACATTCTCCCGGAGGTGATTGAAACCCCATTGTAGCATAATCTCGCTTTTCAGAAAGTGTTCCAATTCATTGGATTTGATTTCTTGGGTGCCTGGCTTTCACAGCATCATTAAAAACTCCGTAAGACCCCGAGCGATGGAGTGCTCTGCAAAGCAGCATTGTCTGCTCTTCAAGCGTGTTTCACTGGAGCGCTGGGAGAAAGAATTGACAGAGGACAGGCAAATGTAAGCCTCGGAGTAAATATTGCTGAAGATAAAAACTGAAAGATCGGCTTTCCCAATGGGAAGGAATGAAGGTGTCAAATCTTTAACAAGGCCTTTTAATTTCCCTTTATTCTTTCATGCTTTGGTTTTCTATTTAGTAGCTGCAGTAGGGAAGAGCCCATTCCTTCAGTTGCATCTCTGTGATACGTTATCATTTCACATGGGTTATTAGTTGGTTTTGAACTCTTCACACGGCAGCAACCGGCCGCTGAGCCTGTCCGGGCAAATAAGCCACCAGGAATGTGCTGGCGTGTCCAGTTGCTCAGGATCAAGCCCAAGAAACCTTAATGGAATGTCGGGGTCTATGGGAAACACGATCGTAAACAAAGAACCGGGTTACACAGAGAGAAAAAACTTAAAAGAAAATGAGAGTAAACCTCTGTCTTGCTCAGAGAGGTTTTTTTCAAATCAATGTTTTCTCATTCCACCCAAGCAAATCTAGAGCGACTTGAATACGTTTTTCAGAGCAAGTGACAAAATATCCCGTGAATGCTGCAGAGGTCACTTCACACACTCGGTCTGCCCCTCATTTGTTTATCTAAATGCTGACAAATTGCAGCATTTTAACAACATATCTCTGGTACTGAACTTCATGTGCGTGGCTTGCCCTCTATCATTGAGCTGATAATGAGGCTAAGCATAAAGCCTGCATTCACCGCTGTAAAGGCTTCTGACAGTGATGAATACCAAGCAGAAGAATTAGGTGGTTTATAGGAGAATATGCTATTGTGTAAAACCTCTATGCCTTTTATCAGCCCTTCTGCTCATTTTCAGTTCCTTCGCTTAAGCCGTCTCTGCGAGCACTCTAGCAAAATGTCCTCTTCCCACTTTTACTTTTAATGAGGCTGTCTTCCAGAAAGTGCCAGCTAAGATGTTGTGTCGGCAGTTATTCCTAGCTATCCTCTCTGAAATGCCGGAGACCCCTTTCATTTCCCCAGCCGATGATAAACGTTCAGAATACTGGTGCCTGAGATGTTGTGCTGCGAGGTAATGCGTATCCGCGGTCTTGCGCGTGGCATGGCACAGCAGCTGCCTGTCACTGGGAGATCTTCCTTACAACAAAAGCGCCCTTGTCTTAGCGCTTCTTTGCAATAGCATCAACTAATATCCCTTTTGGATGGGTATGTTTGTAGAAGAGGTGACTTCTGGGATTTTTTTTTTTTTATAATTGCTGGCTGCAATTGTTCAGATTAACATTTCATTGTTCACGTCTGAGCTCTGGGCTGAATCTGGGAGCTGAGGGAAATGTAGGGAGAGGATGCTGACAGATCCTGATAGAATATCTAATTTGACTGCACTAAGGACCTCCCCAGTGGTTTTATCCTCTGGACCAGGCAGCTCCTGTTCCTGCCTGCGGCAGTATACCTCATTTGCAAACATAACTGTGAAGCATTTTACTTCTAAGTAGGGTCTGGATATTTCTGAATTTGTACTGGCAATGCTTATGTTCCTGTAAAGATTCGCACTAAGCTTCATCTGTACCAGAACGACACAAGTGCAGAGGGATGGATGTCTCCAGTCTGAAGGGGGGGACTACTGAGCTGCCTTTCGTGTGAAGTGTAAGATGCCTTTGTGCTCTGTGCTGTCCTGGGCTCCTCACTGTTGTTTTCCCAGGGTAAAAATAGCAGCTGACTTACCACCTGAAGGGAAAAGCTTTTTCTTCCTTTTTGCAATGCCACCTTTGTTCTGAACATATCCCAACAGCAGCCAAAAGGAGTCTGCTATGTCAGAGGTGACTCTCCATCCTCTCTCCTCCCTCCACAGGTTTCATAGGCAAGTTCACTAGCTTTAGTTGGGAAACCTGTGAGTCATAGCCTGCCAGCACTTCTCTCTACTATCCCCATTTCTGCTTCCTTGTCAGCTCCGACCCTTGTCGTCCCTACAATGCTTCTCACTGACTTTCACGGCCTCATGCCCCAACCTTCCCCCAGCACCTAGCCTTACTCTTGGGCACTTACTTCTGTGCCTTTTTTACTTCTTTTTGTTGTCCAGGTGTATGGTCCTTACTAATTCTTGCACCTCTGGACATAACAATTTGCTATCCATTTCCCTTCTCTGCAGAAACACTGCTTTTCCCCTGGCTCTTCCCTGTTAGCTGGTTTTGGCTTCTGGTTCCAATTCTGCTCTTGGTCGGCAGCCGCTGGGTTACTAAGAAAGGCTCCTGGAGTGAAGGTAGCAGCAGTGACACCTCCTCCCAGTTTTCAGAGGCAGGTGGAAGCATCCCAGATGTTTTCAAAGGTGCCTGTTGCCTTCAAACGTGGCTGGAATATGCAGTAGCACTCAGTGACCCACGTGCTTGCTGCCTGACACTGCTGGCTCTTCTGGAAACTTCTGGTTATTAACTTTAACCAGATTGGAATTCCTTTTCCCTTTTCCTTTCTCTGTCAAGAATATTCCTATCTCTTTAACACACATCTTCCCTTAAAAAAAAAAAAGCAGGGACAAAGAGGGAAATAACATTTTATTAAATGTACATGACACTGAGGATACAAACCACCAGCATGGGATGAATTTACTAATCGAATGCAGACCTGGTCTACATTGTAGTATGTCACTGGAAAGGAAATATCTCTTCAAACGGTTTATTTTAACTCCGAAGGACAATTAAGAGAGAGAATATTGAAATACAGAGGAGTCCAGGGGGTGGGAGGGAGGGAGGGAAGTTGGAGGGTAATTAATGCAAGTAAGGAAGTGAAACCTCAGCTCAGGGCAGAGGGAGTAGTGGAGAGTCCATACTGTACAGAGCGCTTCAACCAAATCACTGCCCCTGGAGAGGCGAAGCAATGGGTAGAGCTGGGTGAAGCTCAGCCAGTCTCTCACTGCTCCCACTGGAGGAATTTCAAAGGTTTTGCACTGCAGATACTTCATTCCTTACCTCGAATGTCACTGTGAAACCCAGCCCAGCAGGCTGGAGCTGTGGCCGCAACAGTGGTTTAAGGAGCTTCTCCTTCAGGTGCTCATTCTCACCTTGCAGATTCCCTCAGTGTTGGACTCACAGCTGTTCAAGTAATTCCCTTATTTGAATCAAATCGGTGAATTGATCTGGGTTCATTATTTTCCAGGTTTATTTTTAAACTTGGATCCACTCACAGCCGCGGTTTAGAGTGTGGGCCCACAAACTGCTGGCTTGTCGCAGCCAAGAGGCTGCAGGCTGAGTTCAGTGCTGGGAACCAGCACGTGGGGTGGGCACAAACTCCACAAGCTGGTGTGGCTGCTGGCCCCCCTGTGCCGTGCTCCGATTTCTCAGATAAAAGCGTAATTGTTTTTTCACAAACTCTGGTGGGAAGTTCCAATTCTTATTGTTCATCCTTGCTCTGCCTTTCATTATGAGGAGTGTTGGGTCCTTTCATTGCTGTAATGAAAACCAAGAAAAACATAATAATTCAAAGGGAAATATGAAAATGCTCTTCAAAATCAGATGTGTGGCACACTATAGCTGAAAGATATATGTGAATTGCTAGTTAGAGGATGCTGGAGCAAAGGCAGCTTAGAAGTTTTTTTTTCTCTTTCCATTATTCTCCAGAAGGATGAACTCTCATTATTGTTTCATACTGAGTCTCTGAGCAGTATTTTTGTATGCTGTGAAGTTGAAGAGAACTATTTTCACTTTAGAACTTTATTTCTTGGAGTCTTTGTTTCTTGAACTCAGGAGATGTGGGATTTGGAGAAGGAAAGAGCTTTTGCTCCATATTTCTCTGTTTTCAGGCAGAAAAGTCACATGTTTACAAGTGGGAAAATTGACACAAACTACATGGAGCAAAGACATTAATTCAGTCTCCTCTTCAGAAGACTCTTCCAAATATTGTTGCTTGGTTATTTTTTTCTTTCTCAGAAAGTGTTGCTGTATGTTACACAGTGCATTACATTTGCCCTACAGACCTCAGTCCCCCCAGAATGCTTACAGGCAGATAGGCTGCTGCTTGGCTTTTGACCCCACCAAACCAGTTTTCTCTCCAGCATCTTTTCACATGTTCTGGATATAACTCTCTGAAAATGGATGTGATAAGGGCCTGTTTGATTGTGTTACGTGAGAGGAAACTGCGTGTGCCACTTTTTCAAAGGTGAGGGATGCCTTCTAAAGAAGACAGGAGTGTCTTGTGGATCACAGCAGGGCAACTGTATATGGAAAACCAGCCATTCTTGCAGGCTTCTTATAAGCTGCCCACAAAGTACAATGACAGACTCATGATGTATGTAATTCACTTAAAAAAAAGAAAAGAAAAAAGTAAATAGGTTACATTTTTCAAACACGGTTCCTGCAACAAATTCTTCAGTCTTACTTATGAGAAACTAGTGACTTCTGTAAATGTACGTGGCTGAGACCCAAGACCTCGAGGTTTGCTTGAAGAAAGGGCTTTCAACAAAGTTACTGTGGCAATGAGTTGTCCCTTATACCAATCAGTCATGGAGGAAACCTGCCACACATCTGTCAAAGTAGGTTCCTTTCTCAGTTTCTGCCCCTAGCACTTGAAGACAGCAGGGCTGATGGCAGAGTGGCGGCTGGAATAACAACAATGCAGGGTGCCACCTCTCTGGCTGGGCTTTCTGCCGGCAGGCATCTCACTCTGCGGCTTTTCATGCCCTTACTGGCGCGATGCTCCAGCTGGCCTCACCCTCCAGATGGGCAATGTCTTGCCCTCTGGTTCCAGGGGCGAGGTGAGTTGAGCAACAGTTTGGCTCAGTCTCAGGCCTGACTGTGACTGCTGTTGCCATTGGTACTACCAGCAGCGCCAGACCCCATCCTCAACTGCCCTTTTCTTATTCTCTGCTCCTGTTGCTGCTTTGCAGGGCAGCCCAAGTTTATAATGCAGGCAAGTCTCCCTCCACTCCTCCCCCTTGCTCTCGGCAACATAGATGTGTTGTAACAGAGACAATTTCAAAGGGATTTGATCAATCAGGGTGCCAAAGTACTTCATGCAAGAGAGTTCTGTGTAATGGGAAAGCCTTTTAATGAGGAGGATGTGTGCAGCAGTGAACAGCTTCAGATTTCACTGCTTGATGTGCAGGAGAGCAAACCTTGGCGCAGAGCAGTGTGTGACTTCACATCCCCGTGCAGCTCTTAAGGATGTTTAAACTTCAGCAGGTAGTTTGACTCGCAAAATGTTTTAAAATGAGGAGAAAACTAGATCATCTATAATGGGCTGCAGTCAGCAGAAGGACTCAGCCGTATCTTTTTATTCTGCTTTTGTAAGAGAAGGACAGGAAGGAGATTTGAACCACAAGCTGATTCAAAAATGTTTTATTTTTTGTAAACAACTCCATCTGGAACTAGTAAACTTTGGAAGTTTGAGCCAGCCCCTCACCACCTCCACACACCCCAGCCTGCCTGAAATGGATCCAGCAGCAACCATTGATTTCCATTGCCTTACAGAGCTGGGATATGATCACACCACCTCTGGGCCAGAAGAGAATACAATCACTCACTCTGAGTCATTACATAAGCTAAAGTATGTGATTTATTAAACCACAAAAAATAGGTTGTACTAATGCTGGGAGTCTGACTTGAAACCACGGAAAGAGCGACATGCTGAGTTGAGGCTGGGACTCCCTCCTTAACCTCTCTTGTGGTGCCTGGACATTGTGTGTGACCTCTGAAATCACCCCTACTGCGGAGACTCCCTGAAAGGCAGCAGACAGAGGCAAGGATGGTATTTGAGCCTTAACTGAGCCTTAACACTGATTTTTCTTGCTTTTGTGGCCTTCAGTCATGTTTAGCAAAGTGACGATTTAATTTTCTTTTGATTGGATCCTGTTCTAGTCTTCCTAGACTTGGCCCATTACCTTGGAATTCAAAAGACCAAATATATAAAATGATAAATAATCAGAAACATTTGGAAATCTAAAATGTTTCAGTGAAATATACAGGCAACTCTCCCAAATAATCTGTGTTTTACTTCTCATTTTTGGTCTCAGTGGAGCTTTAAGAGACACCACCTATTAATGAGTTCTTAGGGATTCCTTACTCTGTAGGTCACTCCACCAGGAGTGTATAAAGTTTCCAAAGCACAAATAGCAAATGGCCAGTTCAGTCTTCTCTGTCCACCAAAAGTCTTCACACATCGGGCAAAGCTTCTTATTACTAGAGTGTGCTCAGTTTATTGCCCTATTTTTCACACTCTGTCCCTAGGTCTGTGCTACTGGTTCTTGTTGGAGGCAGGAACAGTTCTGGGGCTGGGTGGGATCCTGCCCCAGTTTGGCTGTCCCTATGTTCTTGAAAGACCCTTTTCTGGAGAAGTCATGTACTTAGCAGTGTGTGTGTTGAAGGGTAGAAGGGGCTGCAGTAATTGGTCTGCATTCATAAATAGTTACTGCAATGCAAGGATGTTAGTAAGTGCATCAATTGTTGGCTTTGGTCCACGTTAGTGAGCATGAAACATTTCTTACAGACATGTCTGTGCTTTACAGTTTTGCTGATTACAGACAAACTGATTTGCACAAAAAAACCTTCAAGGATTTCTGTCCATATGAATTAGAGCACAAAATCTGCCAGAGTATTAGGTGATGATCTAAGGCAAGGTCCATCCTAAGGACCTTGGACCTAAGGACCTGAGGACCATCAGCTTCTAATGTTAGCCATGAAGTGACTCCAACAGCACAGAACATAGTTTCAAACCTAAGCAGATCCCACTTCACTCTGATACCACTATGCAAACCCATTTTGTAGTTACTCTGTTGGCTTTGGTTTCTTCTGTTGAATGTGGGGCTCTGAATAAACAACAGATATGATATTTAAGGCTTTAGTAGGATCTGGGGGTTGTAACATCTGTTTTACCTGTTCTTGTTTTTCATGTTTTGGTGTGCTATATGGGACTGCGCTGGATGAAAAGACTATCCCCAGCCAGGCAGTACAGGATATGCTACAAGGAAAGGAATCACTCTAAACTCTGCCTGCATTAGAAATGTTTTGGAGGTTAATCATCATGTAGTTTCTTCTGGCACGTCTGTACTGCGTGTCTTGGAGACGTTTTGAAATGGTCCTCATTGATGTACAGGGTTTAAAACCACCATTTCCATTAGACCAGTTTTCAGTAAGTCTGAGCTCATCACGCCCCGGGACTGTGTTAGATCTAGTGGATGCAGCCTTGGTGCCAAAAGGAGAGTCATATTAGAAAGCTTCTCTTTTTGTGAGTGAAATGCCTGTGAGCTTATCTTTGTGAGTGACAGCGACACAGAAGACAAGACAGGGACCATCTAATGCTTCCCCCATCTGTATCCTTATTGGTAAACCAATACCAATCCTACCACCTTCATGGGTCTAAATAAGAAGACATTTTGCTGTTTTGTTTTGCTTTGTTTTGGTTTTTTTGGTAGGTTTTTTGTTTTTCCTAGCTCAGAAGTCTTGCTCTACAATGCAAAATACCCTAAAACATCTTCTCAAATCACAGTGACCTCTATGTCACCATAAGACCTAAGACCCAGTTGCTGCAGCACCTTCCATGGGCTCTGCAAAACGTAAAACAGAACAGTGCCAACATTTAAAGTATAGGTGGCAAATTTACTCTCACCCTGTCCATGAATACAGCCTTTGTAGTCCCAGCTCCTTCATTCCCCCTTTATACAGCTACACTGCACTCCAAACTCTGCTCATCTCCTAGGAACGGCGTATTGCTCAGGGTTTACCCTTCAATTTGAATTGATGGAAACGTCAGAAGAGCCATGTGGAGATGCCAAAAGGAATATGGTGCAGGCCGACATGGGGCCAGAATGTTACTAGCAGTGCGAGCAGGATGATCAGGCAACGGACAAGTCATGAGGAATTCTAAAATTCCAGTGTGGGGGTGTGCAATTTTAGCCAAGTAGGTCTCTTTTCAGGTGGTCTGCTTTTCGGGAAAAAGTTCTGAAGTGGTGTTTGCAGAGCACCACCGTAATCAAGCTTGACTCCGACCCAGGGCTCTGGTCCCAAGAGTGGCAGAGAAAAAAATGCACAAAGCAGAAAGAAAGTAAATAATCAACCAGCAAGTCTCCTGACGGCTTAAGTTCCTCCACCCTTCCTGGATATGGCAAGCGCAGGACTCTGACTCTCGGAGCATGGCATTTTGAACAAGGCTGCGGGTGTGGCAGGCTGCAGAGAGGCTCCGTGTGCATCCTCCTTCCCCGGAATGGAAGAGGCCAAACGTGTAACTGCGTGTGATTGGGCACACGGGGGCACGGCAGGTTCAACATCGCATTGCAGAAGTCCTGGACAAGAATGGTCTTTGCACTGACGCTGCACGCGTCGGGAGTACACCTTGGCATTGCGATGCTGACTGTGCATGGCTGCTGCGAGCTGTGGCAGGAGCTCTCTTTCAAGCCTCGGTTGAGTTCCACAAAGCGCCTGCTGCATACAGAGGGCTGGTCAACAGGCTTTGGGAACGTGTCCTCCTAATGTTCAGCA
>NW_010420329.1:31519-40397 GCF_000710305.1 Buceros rhinoceros silvestris
AGGCAGGGTTGATTCCTGATCCCTGGAGGGTGATCTTGCCATGCCCGTCTGGACTTCTCCTTCCTTCATCCCCACCACCTTTTGTTAGGAGGTCCTGTGTGTCACCTGAGCCCTTCGGGTAAACAAGGTGGCATTGTACATTGATTATTCCCGTGAAAGAGCACAACAGCTCCTTTGAAGTCGTTACAACCTTCTGTTTGAGGGCTCCTGGAGAAGAGCACGCAGGGCCTGCCTCCTCCTCTCCCTGGCAGAGGTCTTACACCCATGTGGGTCTGCTGCTTCTGGGAGAGTGATCTGCATTTACATCAATACAAGAGCAGTGCTGGAACAAAACTCTCAGTTTGTTTACTATGCTGAGCCCTTGTCCGCACTCTGTTTTATTAATTGTGCAGAGTCTTAATAAAACGCATTGTAAAATTACTCTTGGAAAAGAAGTCACTGCACATGGGAAGCAGTTACTTTCCCAGACAAAAATGCTTAATAGTTTTTAATATTCTTCCACCATGTCCTCCAGAGCAGAAGCCTGTGTTCAGCATTTATAGGAAAAAGCTTATTCAGGATTTATTAGTCTTTAAAAGACATCCTTTGCTACTACTTAGCATTTGTATATTTATTAGTGTACTTAAACTAACGGGAGTAAAAAACTCCACCTCTCCCTTTGTCTGCCCTGGATGGAGGCCCTGTATGCCAAGTCTCATCCGGTACAGAGTTTTTTCTATAAATGAGTAATAATAAAGCCCTGAAAATAGGTTTGATATTTTTAATGGAAATGCTGAGTTGACCTTAGGTGTAGAGGACCATGAAAGGTGCTGCTGTAATAAAAGAATGACTTCATCCGGAAATCAGGAAATCCTCATTCAACCCTCCAAATATATAAATATATCCATTTATTCCATTGTGAATCAAATGATGCCATGTCCTGTAATTAAGGATGCTGGCAGCCAAGTTGTATCATACATTTATTTCAATCACAGTACATTAATGGCTCAGCAACTTTGGTTTCTTGGTCACCTGCTTCGGCAAACATCCTTGGAGCTTTGTTTCACAGCTTATTTGGTGGTGACGGATCCTTTATTTATTCCTTACCTGAGGGGCAGGGATACCACTAATTGCCTCAGGCCAACTGCTCAGTGATGATTACATGCGCCACAGGGCAGTTACAGTACAGTAAAAGAAAGCAGTGTAACAGCTGAATGAGTTCCTGATGTGTGGATGGCAGGTGAACCGTCACCTAGCCTACAGTATGCCTAGATGGGAAAAACAGTCGTCAAAAATGGGCTTTACTGGCACCTGTGGTAAAGATGATGTGAACTTCTTTCCTTTCTGAGAAAACGAGTTGTAAGCGTATTAGCCAGTGGAACATGCAAACAGCTTCAGCGAGATCCTGGTAATACCAATGATGTCCCAGCAAACCCAACTTAGTCTTACAGAGGTGATCTTGGGCCTGATGGAGGTTCATCCGAACCAGCTGAGAAATCTTCACACTTAAGTAGTGGACAAGTAAGTAGCGACCATCTGGTTACGTGAATTCAACAAACTATGCAAAAAAAAAAAAAAATCGGGGATCCCTGTGCCGTGGTATTTTCTAGTAAAGATAAAGTTGATCTGAATTTTGATCTCGCTGAGTCTGCCGCTACTCAGAGCAACATCAGGAGTCCTTTCCTCTCTTCTTCTATTTCTGGATCCCAACTCTTTATTTCTGTCCCCCAGGCCTGAGCACAAGCCGCTACCTTGATTGCTCATAAGCAATCATCAGAAAATGTGCTAAGGGAGATGTCTTGAAGCACAAGAGAGCAAACTTCTTTTAAATGTTGGTAAAAGGAAGAGATTTCCCAGCCTTCGAAGCGTCCATACAAAGTCAGGGTTCAGTTCACTCACCTTTGCTTTTTTTTCCCCAGCACGGTAGTTGTTGCAGCAAGGTTAGACACTGACTACTGAAGTGATACTTGAGCTTCCAGATTTTGGTTCCACCAGCTGAAGCCTCCCCATCCTCACTCTGTCACTGAACCCCCTTCCTTGCAGGTCTTAATTACACCTCTAGTTCCTGTTGCTCCTGATGCAGACTTTTATATGTGTGTCTTCCTGGCCTGCCTTCCTGTGGTGGGACTCCGAGGGTAACGCTGCTGTTGAGGGCTTCGCAGTGCCCTAGAGAACAAGGGTAGGTTAGGATTTGTCCTTTCATGTACCTGTCCAGCTCTTTGCAGACAGAAGTGAGAGGCTATATTATATGTGGACATTTGGTAACTGTTAAGTCTCAGAAGGATCACCAGAGGGACCATTTTTCTGTGGAACTTCATTCGCCTCAGATAAAAGCCACTGGGGAGGGGGTGCAGTCAGCTTTCAAAGGTGATTGTTTAACCATCCGGCCAGCCAAGAGTTAGCTCCCCAAAAGCTGTGGACACATTGTGCCAGGGCTGATCTGCGGAGGGACTGGATGACACTGGTGTGTAGGGACCTGCTACAAGACAGGGCTGAGAAGTGAAGATTGCCAGGGAGAGAGCCCATGGCAGCCTTCTCACCATGTCACGGCTTTTCACTCCTCTACAAATGATTTTCAAAGCCTTTTTTAGAAATTGTAATTATACAATCAGAATTTGTATAATTTTTTAGAATTTGTTATTATACAATGCTCTTTTCCCATGAAGAAGAACTTTGAAGAAATTTCATATTTTTAGGGGGACTATCATGTTTTGGCAAGTGGCTTGTTAGGTTTATTTCTTTCCAGTGCTGCTATTTCTGTTGGTAATTACGTAGCTAGAAAATTAACATGACAGGGTTGCCCGTATCATTTTGGAGCTAATGGGAAGCAGTAGCCTGCAGCGATGCATTAGATATTAACTAAAACCTCTGAAACATTTTTAGCAATACTCAAACAGGATTTAATTTACAGAAGAATTTATTCTGCTCCACTGTTCAATTTTACAGACTGCTGAAATTGAATTTTTTTTATTGCTGAACTGAGGTGATGGGCTGCCACAGGAAACCTAATTGCTTTCTGAACTAAGCCCTGGCAGAGTCAGCATCTGACTCTATCTGTAGCAAAATAAAATAGATTATCCAAATGACTGCTAAGAGCAAAGGTTCTCAAGTTTGGGATGTAGAACAGGATGAGCTCTGCAAAAAGTCACTAGTGATTTGTGCTAAAAAGAAACCTGCTAAGTTTGTGGCACAGTTTGTCTGGGGAGCCTGGGCAAGCCTTGACAGGCACCGAGAACTTCTCTCTCTCCAGCAAAAGCTTACAGAGATCTTCTTCTTTTATAAATCAAAACTATGGGATATCTAGAGGCAGAGAGAGAAGAAAGGTGGCCACTATCACTTGTCTTCTGCCATAAGGAATAGGATGATGTTGTTTCATCCTCGCCAGCAATCCGGTGCTCTATAGCTGGGCAAGAAATGCATAAATATTGGTTTGTTCTTGGAATTTCTGTGTGAATGCTTTTCGCCATGCCTGCTTCTCTGTCATGTTCTCTCTGCGTCCTCAATATTTCAAATTAACTGTGTATAAATGTTTCACATGCACAGATGTTTTTGTAGACCTCATTGTAAATTCTCATGCGCTTGCAGGAAGCTGGAAATGCTCAGACGCTGCTACAGTCACAGGACAGAGATATTGCCAAATTTTTTCTTAGTGCAAACAAAATTCAAATTCAGATTTTATCACTGGGAATTTTCTGTGTAAAGAGAAGACACTGCTTTTCTCCCGCAGTCTTTCTATCCCTTGTGTGCCTTGACTCTAGTTATTTATCAAATCCAATATGATACCGTGAGTACCTCTTACAGCAAAGGATGTGGACCTATAAAATGGTCCTTTATTCCTCTTACGTTGAGTGAACGCTGAGGATCAAGATACTTTAATCTACCTTTGCCATTCAGTGTCTTTCCCACACTAAAGCCTATCTGGAAGTCATAAAAAACTCTTTGCAAATGTATCATCTCTTATAAAAAAGAAAAATAAAGTCAGTGGTTTATAGAGCTTCCTATCTAAAATTGTTAAAGAGAATTTTAACAAGCTCTAGTAAATCTGGATGAATGGGAAATCGTCTACGAACATAGAACCAAATAAAACCTGCTCGCCAAATTCCTGACTGATGGAAATCAGAAGTCTCTGGAGTAGTGTTGCTTTACAACAGCTAAAATCTATCCCTGTGCGTTCACTTTAATTCCTTGTGTGACTCGTGTAATTTAATATCTGTGAATGTTTAAGTAAGTGAATTTTGTCCAAAAGGAACTTTGCCAGAAAGTAATAATCACACAGTTATTTTCAAGCGTCTTTTAATGAGAAATTGGTTCAGCTGTCTTGAAATCACTTTGATTTTCACTTTCTTCTTCTAATTGCTTCAGCCTCCAATCAGAGAGCGCACAAACGGTGTGACTTAGTCAAAACTCTCACACGAGAACTCCAGAAAAGTCCCTGTTTGAGACACATTTCTGACGTTGTCAGCTGCTTGCCAGTGTGCATATGGACAGGAGAGATGAATCTCTCCGCTGCTGGATAATTCATTAAGGGGAAAGGGCTTCAGTGATCCTCTGCGATAGGTGGGTCTTAAGCTGGGTTTCTCTGTAGGCTGAGTTTCGGTCTTGTGGGAAGACGTGTCTTAGCAGGGTGAATCCTGGTCACTGGCCGCCTGCACATGGAGAAAGGGCTCACTTGAGAGTGCATCCAAGCCCAAGAGACTGCTGTGGGTTTCTTCACGGCACCCTTACTTCAGTTAGGATTGTTATTAACTCACGCTGTAATTTAGGTCTTGCTCCTTGGCTGCACACGGAGCAGCTCACGGCTGCTCATGGAAAGGTGGTGTTGAATCTCAGCCTGGCTGGCCCATCTGGGGTGTGAGCAGGAACTCCCTTTCTGCAGCAGCTCAGATGCCAGCTCTGCTTGTCAAGCTTGAGCTGGAATATACTGAAGTGTCTCATTAATTGAATTTTCAAAGTTAAGAGGAAAAAAAAATTATTCCTCAAATCAACAGTGAAACATTTCCTGCAAAAGTGAAGAAACCTGATCCTGCTCCAAAACGAAGTGAAAACTGAATTGGATGCAAGTCCAGATGACAAAAGTGAAAGCCAAACAGCAGTGCTCAAGTATGATGTTACTTCTTCCCATGTCCTCAGGCCAATAGTGCCCAGATTGCCCGGAGTCCCAGGCACACCCTTGTGTGTACAGTGACATCTAGTGACAAAGAAAAGAGCGGTGAAAAGCTGCCGGCAGGACATTTTGCCCAGCACAGTCATCTAAACAGAGCAGTTGCAGCTACCGGAGACACATTCTCGACTTCGGCAGTTTCCTGAGACTAGTGTGGTTTTTTCAAAGGTACAGAAATTCCTACCTTGTCAGGTTAATGTTTAACCCTCTAGCAGCTGGCTGAAAATATAGGGACTGACTTTACACTCTTGCCTTGATGAGGTGCAAAAGTTATTTTTTATTCCAGGTACCATTTGTGGCAGCATTTGTTGGGATTTTTTTCACCCAAATTATTTCTGATGTTACTTTACCCCAACAACCAGATTACTAGGCATAGAGAATGAGTTTATTGTTGGAGGTGTCATGTAGCTCAAAGGAAGTCTTTCCAAATGTAGGTTGATGAGGAAACTCTTTAAATAGTCCTTAAAAAAATGGATGCTTTTAAAATTCTTTTTAAGCATGAAGATTTTAAAACAAAAATTTAAAAAGTGCTTTGCCTACACATATTCTTTGCTTCCTTAGTTGTGGCTGGGACCTTTTAAAATTCTTTTTAAGCATGAAGATTTTAAAACAAAAATTTAAAAAGTGCTTTGCCTACACGTATTCTTTGCTTCCTTAGTTGTGGCTGGGACACCCACGTATTCCTAGATAGGTGACTCTCTGCATCAGACCTGTTTAGATAAATAGCACTTTGTTGTGGCCTTAGTAAATGCTTTTCACATGGCTACTTACTTTCACCATGAAAATATCTCATACTGCGTGCAGGCTTCCTAACTCCACCAGGTCTGGAGCGCCCTGGTGGGTGCCACTGACCCTGGGAATGAGGGGGTGGAGAAAGGGAAATGTAAAGAAATAACCCAACACATAGAAAATCCAGTGGGATCAGTCCAGAGGTATTTTTTCTTTTTCAGGGGAGCCACCCTGGGTTTTCATGGCAGCCAGACTGAGATCAGAGCTTTTCCCTTTCATTTCAAGATACATATGGGTGGTTTTCAAGCCTTATTTCTCAAATGTCAGGTCTGAGATACGAAGTTGCCAAGCCTCCACCCCTTGCCAATCAGAGATCTCCTATTGTCTTGAATTTGAAAATCTTGGCTAATTTTAACTTAGAGTGAGAATTTATCGAGTTACATAAACAATGGAAAGTAAAGGGCCCCAGAAGAAAATTGCTTGCGAACATGCTTTATTTTAGGTCTAAATGTGGTTCCATAGAGTTTAGTGTGATCACTTAACTCATTAAAATGAAGCACGTGGCCAAGTGTCTCTGCATCAGAGCTGTAAGTGCCTAAAGCAGCATGGTTAGGGCACTTACTGACCAAAGCCATTGATTTAGTCAGCATAGAAGGAATTCAGAAACACAGAGGAGATTTTTAATACTTAGTTTAGATATTCACACACATTACATTAATTTCTCCTGAAGGCACAACTGAAGAGGGATGTGTTTTTCTTTGTATGCACATGAAATGCAGATTAAATTCTTGGCTCTACATGAGTGATTTTATTAAAATCAAGTATAATATAACTTAGCAAAATTGTTTCTTAATTATTAAAGCAATTAGAGGGATCTAAGAAATAACTTATTCCCACTAGGTTAAGCCTGTATATAAAGCCTCCCTTTCAGCTTCCTATTTCAGTTGTTCCATGTTCTTAATAAAATGCCTACTAATCACCCTTGAAGCTCAGGCAAACACAAAAATGGTGAAGTGCTATCAGGAGAAAATATTGAAACACCACCAGCATTTAGTTAGGCTAATGACACGATCCTACAGTCACTTTAAGCTGATACAAGTACAGCAAAGGCTTTTCTTCCACCCACGCAGGAGATCTGGAGGGGGAATGGATCCAGCTAAAAGCTAACCAGTAATACCAACAAAGATAACTTTTTAACCAGATAGCTTTCCTGGCTGTACCAGGCTGGTGCAGGAGATGGGCCGGAGAGCCAAAGTCCAGCTGGAAGATATAACCCCTCCTTTTAGTGGCTGCTGCTTCTTTTCTTGGCTAAAAGCATTAGTGGAGCCCCACTACGAGGATTTAACCAAAATTTTTTTCAGCTCTTCTTTTGCATGTCCAAAATCTATTGCAGGTGTTAGCCTCGTAGGCTTTAAAGAGAAATCATGCTGGTCATCTCCATCTCTGCCAATAAATATTTTCCGATTTGCCTCATCACTTTTTAGAGGATCATTTCCGAACAGCCAGCATCCAAATTGTAGACTTTGATCATCAGTTGATTTAGTAGATCCCCTTAATAGGTGCATCCAACACACCTGCTCTGCCACAGAAGCACTTTACTTGCCCAGACACAGTGGGGCTGGGGAATAGTTGAAGCTGTGATAAAGCCCCCAAAGGGTCCTATAAAACTAATGGGGTCAAGAGAGTGTCGCCCTATGCAGGTACCACACCATTCCCAGTGTTGTCATTTGTTTCCATTTAAGTATTATGTTTAAACTGGTAGCAATTGCTGTAGTTCAATCACTGAAATGTACCTGTGATTAATAATTGCTGTAATATAAGGTGTGTAAAGTTTTACCACTGTGTCCTAGAGGGCTTGTAACAAGAATGACCAGTTTAAAGCCGAAGCCAGGAATGTGGTAATGAGCGCATATAATAGAAATGTTAATTAAAACACTATAAGGAGAGAGAAAGGAGGGGAAAGCTCTTTGCCCCATGTTATCATGTGATATCCCTGTGTCCATTCACAGAAAAAGAGAGCCGTGCAAGCAGGGAACAAGAGGAGGCTGTGCTTAAGCTAAAGCCAGCAGCTCTGAGCAGGTTTTAAAACCATCTTTAACGATCGCATTCTGAGGAGCTCCCAGTACATCTCTCCACACGTAAGCCTAAGAAACCCACCATGCTAGCAATGCCCCAGGGAAAGCCAGTCCCAAGTGACTATACAGGGGCAATTAGACAAACTCAGAAGCTGAGATGCAGGATAAGCTAAAGTGGATCATTATCGCTAAGCATCTAAATAATGCATGTAGTTCTCTAACTCGGTCCTATTATTGTAGATCTGTGCTTTATAAATAAGTAATTTTTTTTATGCCTCAGACTTTTCTAGCAATAGCAGTGACTTTGAGTAACCTGACAAACACAGAACGCTGGATCCCTTTCAGCCCTGGGTGACTGCATGGTACACGTACAGCCCAACACCCTAACGCGTCTTTCAAAAACATGTTAGATGCACGACCCTGAGCTGCACTGGTCGGCTTAGGAGTTCATATGCAAGGATGGCTGCAAACGAGGGGGTTGTGGATGTCTGGCATTCATCAGAAAAGCCCTCTGGATTATAGGGGAAGTGCCCTAAGCCCAGGGAGCCTGAAGAAACTTGTAAATGCTGCCGTCATTCTCTTGCTCCAGCATGAGCCTGGCAGGAGACCCTGAGAAAAGGAAAAAGCTGACTCCAGCCACTAGAGAAAGCCAGAATCAATCACAGAAATTTTTAATAACCTATAGCGGTGCACAGTGTCTTCCAAGACAGAAGAGTCATGTGAGTCTTCTGTTTGACTGAAGAGATCACCTCTGAACTTCAGTCGCCAGAATTCAAAGAATTCATGGCCTTTGCAAACATACTTGCTTCTCAGATCGGAGAGTTGCCCTCATCAGAGAGTGGAGGTGCTTGGGAAAACTCTGAATATATGTCCTAATTCTTTAACTTTTTTATTCTTCTACTTTTTGTTGTTGTTATTTTCTGTTTTTCGGGGG
>NW_010420329.1:40447-42407 GCF_000710305.1 Buceros rhinoceros silvestris
ACTTATTACTTCCTTTAACTGTATTTAAGAGAAAGCTTTTTTTTTTTTAAAGTGGGTTCTGCGATACCTCAGCCTAGCACTGGTGCAGTTTATTCAAACCTAATTCAAAGCTTTTTTTTTTTTAAAGTGGGTTCTGCGATACCTCAGCCTAGCACTGGTGCAGTTTATTCAAACCTAATTCAAAGCCCAGCTCAAACCTACTCGAGACCAAATGGACTCAGACTGACAATTCAGCAGCTATCTATACATCACAGATGTGTTTTCTCCTTCGCATGGTAGGCACCAGTTTCACAAAATTCTGCACTTAACCTAACCTATGTGCTAATAACCAGTTGCAGTTGATTTCAGTGTATGCGTAAAGTTAACGGCGTAGTTAAGTGCTTGGCTGAATCATAACCTGTATAAATTATTCATTAAATTATTCTCCAGTTAAAAGGACTTTCAAGTTTTTCCTGATTGCTTGCAGTTGGGTCTGAAGGTAACTGTTGTGAGTCCAACCCTTACAGAGGATTGTCTAAGCCAGTTAGTAGCTGCTTATCTCCTGCCTCTCCCCGTAACATCTGCCCAGCTCAAACCTACTCGAGACCAAATGGACTCAGACTGACAATTCAGCAGCTATCTATACATCACAGATGTGTTTTCTCCTTCGCATGGTAGGCACCAGTTTCACAAAATTCTGCACTTAACCTAACCTATGTGCTAATAACCAGTTGCAGTTGATTTCAGTGTATGCGTAAAGTTAACGGCGTAGTTAAGTGCTTGGCTGAATCATAACCTGTATAAATTATTCATTAAATTATTCTCCAGTTAAAAGGACTTTCAAGTTTTTCCTGATTGCTTGCAGTTGGGTCTGAAGGTAACTGTTGTGAGTCCAACCCTTACAGAGGATTGTCTAAGCCAGTTAGTAGCTGCTTATCTCCTGCCTCTCCCCGTAACATCTGGATTGCTTTCTGGTAATATTATGCTAAATGAGGGTGAGAAACCTGAAGGATTAGATTAAGGGGAAGCTATAGAAGTTTCCTGGTGTGGAGTTCATTGCCAGATGGTGACTCAGGTTGGTGAGAAACAATAACAACAATAGTAATTGTGGATACATCCCCAGCCAGGAATTAAAATCTGTACAACCAGCTTTACATTCTCAGGTCAGCTTTTGCTCAAAGATTTGGAACAGAAGGTGGGTTACTCAAAAGGAAGAGCAGAAAGTATTTCGAAATTCCCCACTGAAAAGGGGAGCATTTATTCTGCACCCCAAAATAACATAATAGGATTTAAGACTTAGAGCTCTGGTTACGGGGTTCAGTCCTTTGTCCTGTTTCCCTCAGGAGAATTTTGTAAGCCAGTAATTCAGAGAAACCTGAACACATTTCCTAGGATAAATACTGTTCATGTTGTTCATCTTGGAGAATAAATCTCTGCTGTTTTCTGCTTATGTTTACTTTTTATCTGTTAAAGTATGTGCAGCTGAGTGGAGGAGCATAACCCAAATCCCACAGATATTAAGACATTTTAAACAGGTTCCTGTGAAATTGTTTTTAATCATTTTTATTCTTTGCCTTAAGAACACTTAATTTTCCAGTGAAACATGTAACAGTTCAGTTTAGCTGAAGCACAGGTGACATGGTTATAGTGTTTGATTCTGGTTTTATAGTATTGCTATAAAATAGACTTCAATACATTGTATTTTTTAAAGAATATATATTTTATATTTAGAGTTTTATTACAGAACAGTGAACTTTTCCCATCTTTACACCTCATTTGTAGGAGGAGTGACTGACAGGAGCAATGGATTTCCTTTTCAGTCAGGTTGTTACTATTGTTTAGGAGTCAGAGGCTATAGGAGTGAAAGGTGCAATGGGGCTGGATTATCATTCTGCGTTCACATGTTGATTCTTGAAAATGAGGAAATTGCATCGCATTAAAATTTCCTCCTGATTTTTGGCAGTGACCAACGCTTTAGCTA
>NW_010420329.1:42559-55748 GCF_000710305.1 Buceros rhinoceros silvestris
AATACAGGTAACGGGCAAGTGGGGGCCTGTAACACAGGGGGGTTTCCTCTTAATTTCCCAGACTGCTGGTCTTGCGGTAATTGCTCGCTGATTTATCTTCAGGGAGGAGAAGGTATATGTGCCTTCTTTATATAACTACTAAACCTTGGCCAAATGTCTTAATTAGGCCTTAATTTTGCTTTGAAGACTGGGAATTAACTTTATGGTGTCCTTCCCTTTAAACTGTTCTGTGATTTTAGTGATCTTTTTCAGTTTAACACAATTTTTGCAGTATTCCAGCTTTATTTCCTCTGCGCGTGTGCTTATAGTGATGCACTGTGGGGTGGCTCATGGTCCAATTTAAGTCTGTGATTGATTTGGCTCAATGAGTAACATTTTAGCTCAGTTTTAAAAGAAAAAACTTTTAAAAAAAAAAATTAAATTCACATCATCCCCCTTAAGATACTATTTCATTATTATTGTTTTCTCTCCTTATTTTTATCAGCTCAAGTAGTGGATTATTTATTACCTCTGAGAGAGGACGTAACATGAAGCAATCTGAGCTCTGGAGACGTTAGCGAGGAATTATCTAGGTAAAAAACTTTCAGGATTTCTTCACTCTCCTGTCAGTGAGGCTGCACTTGTTCAGAGGTTTATGCTGAGCAGCTTCTTCACGGAAGTGATGAAGATACTGAAGGAGGGAAATAGTTGAGGAAAAGATAATGCACCAATGGAAGTGGAATGTTGCTAAGATGAAGAGGGATAGCTCACGTTGCTTTTACTATCTTCTTCATTTTAAAACAGCAGAACTTGGTGAGCTGTATAAAGACAGAAGTATATCGTTTCGCTTTGCTTCTGCTTTCAAAGGTGCAGACAGAGTAGTTCTCAATTCTACTCTATAAATCATATTTTTCCATTCAGACCATGTCAGCCCATTAACTGGAATGAATGAAGAAGAGAACAAACAGGCCAACATTGGCACTGGAGAAAATATATTACCAAATGTGTATAATGGTCTTGTAAAAATTGTTCTCTGCCTTCAGTGAAATCTTTTTTTTTTTCACATTTCAACATGATACCACAGGATTTGCAAAAGTGCCATATCACCAAATAAAAAGCCTTTGTTAATTAAAGAAAGGAAATGTGTAACAGGACTGGGTTAAGGCTGAAGAATTTTGTCGTCTGGATTCCAGGTGATAGATAAACCTTTACAGTTTACCTAATTTTAGTGATATAGAACAACACATATTTGATGTTACAAACTGTCACCTCTTTTCAACCTCTGCATGCCAACAAGTTTGATAAGTGTCATATATCAAGCTTTAACAGTATGTTAATCTTTAAACTTACTGCTTTGGCTAAAGTCTTCTAAGGCTTTTCACGGTAATGTGCTGATTGCCATTTGACTAACGTGAATGTACAAGTGACTAAGCCAGAATTTCTTTCTCTTAGGCTTTGCCGGCATTGCCATGTGTCGTTTGTGTTATATTTCATTTCCTTATATAAAAGATTTGGACTAGTCCTATGGCCTTAATATTAGTACAGATATGGAAATAGATGGCTCAATGTCAAGTTGCTCAGCAGTTGCTGAATTCTGGTCCTATCGCAAAGAGTGCCAGATAGCTTAGGACACTTAATTTAAAACTAATTTACACTCTCCTTAAATTAACAACCTCATTTAAAAATATAGGTCCACTTGCAAGGATAAGCATTAGTGGAATTCTCGTCTGAAACAGAAAAGTTACATTTTCTCATCTGTAAAATGTAATCAATAATAGTGATCAAGAATAGCTCTGCAAGAATTCAGACACTGCAGTGTAGGTCATTTTTTAAAGTATAAAGTTTTGGTAGCACTCAAAGTCAGGCTTCAGTTTAAAAAACCCCAAAACTGTGAACTGTATCCACCTTAGTCATGGCCTTGCTTACTAAAACCTGTACTATTGTCATCAGATTGCTCTGATCCACAAACATGAGATGTGACTGCTACTGACCTGCTGAAGAAAATAAGCTTTGGAAACTCTGCGTTAAGAATCTCCTTGCACACACCCCCCAGCCCAGCAATGCAAGGTTTAGAAGTACCCTTCAGAAGGTACTAAATGTCCCTTCTAAAGGTAAAAAAGCATTTAAACCAGTATTTAACTTAGGGTGTAGAATTTTATTCATAAATTCCTCACATTATAATTGTAAGGCATAGTAAGTTGAAATGTTTTACACTAAGGAATAAAATTGTACAGCACAGTGGTTTTGAATTTGAGGGTAGCACCCACTGCAGTGATGGTGTTGCACTTCATTATTGAACTACAACATCATAAGCCAATGTGGCCTCACAGAGTATCCAGAACAATTCACAGCAAATTATTGCTGTAGAAGATGGGTCAGGGTTGATACATATTCCCTGGACTGCGTAAAATTGTTGCCTGTTGGCTGTTAAAACTCCTGTAGGGCTTGACTTTATGGGTCACCACCTCCAGGGAGGTGTCAATTGAGAGGACATAGGTGTGGAATCAGGCCAAATCAGGGACTACTAGCGTGAGGATGGCAACTGAACTTGCCTTTGCTGATAACTGTGGTAGCAGAAGGGCAGGAGAGCAAAGCTTTTAGGATCTTCACAAAAATTTGGAAGGCAGGTAGGAAAATTACTCGGGCATCACTCAAACCATAACAAAAAGAAGCAGAAGAATTAAAGTATAGGGAAAAGAGGAGGAAACAGATTACAAGTAAAAAATAAGAAAAAGCATTTTTGGCTGTGGCACAAGTAGCCAACAGGACAATGAAGAGCTCAGCTCGTAATTCTTGATGCCTCCTTTCCAGGGTATTTCCACTGGCATTTTTGGGTGTTGCATATAAGCCAAATTCCACTGTGACAAATTTATATCCTTGGACCTGCTGTAGTGTTAATGAATAATGGACCTGTCTTTAGCAGTGTGCTATTGCGGCTGTCAGCAGCTCCAGTGTTGTTTTTCCACTCTTCTGGCTGAACTTCAGCTCATGTGGAGGAAAGATATTAAGTCTTTCCTGTTCTCTACATATTTGATTTGCCATATGGCAAATGGCAAATCAAGTGCAGATGGTGGCTCAAAGCGGAGCTATATACATCCATTATTCGTATTTCTTTAAAGTTTTTTTTCATGTTTTAATAATTTGGTCTTCAGCATTGTCTCTACCTGTCCTTAAGGTGCACAAGTTATTGCCATTTCCCTGTTTGTCATGGGCTCATGGACCAGGTTTTCCCCTCTTCAGTGAGGGGTTCAAATTGGCCTCCAGGCCATTGTGAAGAACACGTGAAATGGGAACAACTCTGAAGGTGTTTAAACGTACGCACTCACGTAACACACAGCGCATCAGATTCTGGCCGGGTCTGCGGTGGTTTATGCCAGCGTACAGAGCTGCCTGGCACAGGCAGCTGCTGCAGCAGAAACTAGCTATGATTTCTCAGACTGGTAACGTCAGAGACGGGGTCATGGCCAGGACACCAGGTAATTTTGCTGGTTCACCTTGTTACCTTGAGAACTCCAACAAATTGGGAATTGTCTGCAAACAGCAGTGGAAGGTAAAACCAGCGCTGCCTGCCCTTAACTGTGGGGTGACTGCAGCTCGTAGGCAAATAGCCAAACCCAGACACTGTGTCTCACTTAAGTAATTTGGTGTAGTCATAAAGTGTATCATTAAACTGTAAACATCTGCTTATTAACATGGTGGAAGAAATAAGCAACTGTTAGTTGAGAACTTCATAAAATGTGTTTCACAGGAAGAGGGAAAAGGTCCAGTAAAGTTTCTTCACTCTTGCCAGAGCTTCCAGTGACTCTCGCACATGAAGGTATCTTATGTTCTCTTCCTAATAAAAGTCTGGCAGTTCAAGCTCCTTACTAGATGCAGCCCAAAGCTGTAAATATATCAGCCGTACACTACCAAGGGAAAATAGCGTTATAGATCTCGTAACCTTTTTGATAGTTATCTAATAAGCCAGGTTACCAAATACCACAGGAAGGAAGGCTAATAGGAATGAAATCCACCACGCTGCTTCAGTGGTTCTCACTCGTGTGTAGGGAGAGCTTGTTTCTTAGCGGAAGGAATGGTGTTCTCATAAAATGTGCAGCTGAGTGTTGAGTAATGCACCTATAAACAGAAAGCAATTAGTAAATATCTGATCATGGATAATTAACGTTAAAACAGGAGTGCATTGTTTGACTAAATTGTTCAGAGAAACACAGCTCTGGCTCTTCAAGAACATCTGCATGCATTTTAATATGACAAAATGATTCCATTTGAAGTTAGAGCTCTTGGCATCTTTTGAAGAGGCTATAAGGCATGTGGGTAGGAGTGGTCCAAATAATGTTCTCTGCGTGGATTCCCAGATCTCTTTTGATAATGTTCCTCACAAAAGGTTTTTAAGAGAAACGGTGCATGAAAGGGGCACTGCTGGCATGGGTAGACAATTGGCTGAAAAAGAAGAAACAGCAGATTGGTGTAAATGGGTGTTCTCATCGAGACTGCGGTGCTGCAGGGGTCTGTGCTGGAGCAATGAGGTGGCAAAGTTTGCCAATGATGTTATAAAGTTACCATGTTGTTAAGGATTGTGTAGAACGAAGAAGGTTCTTACAACAGCAAGTGAATGAGCAGTAAGCCGGCAGATGAAATTCAGTGTAGGGTAATGTAAAATGGTACACACAGGGAGCTACAGTCCAAGTTCCACATACACGGTGGTGGGCTCTGGGCTCTGGGCTGAGCATTACCACCCTGGAGCAAGCCATTGGGGTTATGACAGATAATTCCATCAGCGCACCAGCTCAGTGCTTGGCTGCTCTCAGAAGAGGAAATCGAATGAAAGGAACAGAGCACAAACCAGAAAACATCATTTGCCATCAGTTCAGCTACATCTGAAATACAGCAGGCATGTCCAGGACTCTTAGCTCTCAATGAGGGTATAGCAAAACAAACAAGATTATAGAAAGGCAGAGAGCATGATGAATGTCTTGGAACAGTTTCCATGTGAAGACGGACTGAACAAACTCGTGGGCCTCAGCTTGGAAATCGCACATTTTGGAGGGGGCAGCAGTCTGGGGAACTCCTTGCCAAAGGGATGCTGTAAACGCAAAGAATTTTCTTGAATTCGACAGCAAATTGAACAAATATTTGCAAGATAGATCCCTTAGGGTTTCTTCCCACATTGAAAAATAGCTGAGAAACAGGCTCAGAAAATCACCTGTGTTGAAAACAGAGGCAAGCAGGAATACAGTTTCAGGGTTTTACAAAGCACGGGAAGGTTTTCTCATTGCAATTAAACTTGGAAAAGAAGCTGTAAGGCAAATACAATGTTTTCTTCTGCCTGAAGTCTTTGCTTATAGAATTTTAAGCCTTACAGATAAATAAAACTGATTTTGTTATGAGATAGACTTTTCATTTTGAAAATGGGCCGAGCTGATTTCTTTACTCCATCAAAAGCTAGACATTGCCCGGGAGTTGAAAGGCATGAGGAAACCATTAGAAGCAAAGCAAAGAGCCCTGTAACCCTGCAGGGCCTTCTGAAAGTGCAGTTTGGCAGCAGGAGATCTTTGTGTATGGGTGGTGGAAATGGTTGCCAGAGGTTCCCCCAGGTGCCCCTGGTTATACTGGTTGCTGCCCAGGACCTGCTTGAACCGAGAACATGTTCTCATTTCATCTCACCTGTTCTTGAGCAGAACATTCTTGGGCACCCATTGATTTGCTCTGGACATTACTTCTTTCACTAAGGTTACACCTTCACCAGCGGCCGTCTCTGTGTCTGTGGGACACATGGATGATGAGGAAGGGCATTTGCTCCATCCCGTCAGTGGGTGCAGTGCAAGGAGCCCCATCTCTGCCGCTCACATAGTGGGACATTAATTTGCTGCTGTACCATTCTCTGACTGCCGTCCCAGCAGAGCCCAGGACTTGCCTGCAATTTGTACATCTTAGGATAATAGTGATGTTATTGTAGCATGAACGTGTGGATAATGACAGACTACTTGAACTTACACAGCCAGGCATGCTCTCAAGAAACTGGAAAACCTCTTCCTTGCCAAGTTAGTCTTACCCCTTAGGTGTTTTTTCAATCGCAGCCTCCAATCTTCAGGCATTTTGCTTAGGATGCATCCCCCCAGGAAGCAAATCTTTAGAAGCACTAATAAAACAGGGAGCAAAGGTGATACCTTTTACAGTCAGGTTTTGGTAGCAATAATGTAATTTTTCCTTTTAAAACTTGATTTCAATTAATGGAAATATGTGTGTGAATAACTTACTAGACCTACTAGTCTATATTTTTGAGTGTGGATTTAGACTGAATTTAAGAGGCAAGAAGAGGAATTATGATGCCAGGTCCAGCTATCAGCTCCACTGTGGGTCCCTCGCATGACTTGGGTACCTCGGTTGCCCCATCTGTAGCAGCGTGGTGATTAAACTGCCTTTCTTCACCCTCTTGCCCTGTCAGTTTAGCCTGTGATCTGTTTAGGGTAATGACTGTCTCAGTGTGTCCTTGTGCAGAAGGCTTCACTCCTGAGAGGGAACTCGGAGCAGAACAGTGAATAGAACATTATGTAAATACTGAAGTCAGGGAAAAGTCTTCATTGCAGTCATGATCCTACCCTAGAGGCTTTCTCTTTGGCTGGGATTTGATGAAAGCATTATCATCTGTGTTACACAGACCTCCAGAGCTGTACAGTAGCTGAACCTAGTGGGAAAATAAATTTTTAAAAAATAATACATCCTGACACTGCAGCTCTAATAGAGGCAAAACTGTTGATAGTGTCAGTAGGAGTTTTTCAGTGTGTCTGCGGTTCAGAGCAAAGTTAAAATTTCCTGAAGCTAGTGGTCTTCTTCCAGAGCTCTGTAAAATAATGGCGAGTTACCTGTGAATATGCCTGGCATTCAGATCTCCGCGTCCTGGCCCAAAAGATTGCAGCGTTCACTGTCAAGGGAAAAACCTGGCTTCTGAAGTTACAGCAATGCAGTAATTTAGAAGGAAAACTGAGCTCACAAAAGCTAAAGCTAATTTTCAGGCCTGGCTGTCATTCATCAAGGGTGCGTTCCCACACAAAGCCCAGCCAACAAAGGGATCCTTGCACTGCCGCGCGCCGCATTCCCCTGCCTCCCCCTTCGCGCCGTAGAAAAGATGCCTCTTTGTGCTGGAGATAAGTGAAGAAGAAGGATTTACAGGACAACAGTAAGCTACACCAGGGACATCTCAACTGTGATTAAATCCTTTATTTGCTTTTTCTCCCAGCGTGGCTCGTATTAGTAGCCCAACATCACATACTGCTATATAGGATAACAAATATTTAAAGAGTGGTCAGGTACAAATGCTGAATCCGGGGAGCTTGGGTTGATTTTGTTCCCGTGCAGGAAAAGAAGCAACACTGTGGCTGAGGTTAAAGGAAGGTTATCTTAACTACTCAGGATTGCAGCTGGAGAAGGCTTTTCAGCTCTGCCGGAAAACATCTCCCTGACTTAAAAACCTATAACTTCAGCTTGCAAATGTTCTTGCACTCATACTGAATGCCTTGGGGTCGGAGAGATTCCCTGCCCAGAGGCTGGCCTCCCAGCCTTGAAGAGCTGGTGGCTTTTGTGGTGTGACATGTCTGAGTGAGGAGGCTGATGGTTTTGTGTGTGCCCTGTGTAACCAGCCGCTGTTTCAGCTTGCCGCCGAGTTGCCATCACGTGAATTCTCTAAATTGGGGTTTCGATGTTTTTGGAAACACCTGCTTTAGCTTGTCTACAAACTATTGGAGTCCATGTTGGGATCCAGGTGAACCCCTTGGCTTCAACATTGAACACAAAATTAAAAATCTTGACCCTCCTGGTCTTTGAATTATGACTCCAGTAATAATTAAAGATCACTTTTCCCGTGGAGTTGGTGGTTTACTCTGGGAGGGGCTGTGGCTTTTGGTGCACATTATGTTCTCTTTCTACCTTTTCTAAATTGCCTTTAATTACAAAACTCACTAAGTAGCCAGCACGAGTGAAATCCCCAGGAGTTCCAAATAGTTGCCATGTGTCTTTTTCTCACATTTGCAGAGATTTAGGTCATCTGCCAAAGTCATAGAGCAACAAAGAAGCTTCAATATATTAAATGAAATAAAATGCCATAAAAGCTTACAGTGCCCTCTCCTCTAGTCCTACTGTTCTATCTGATTTTCTCCCTCTCCTGACTCACTCTACCTTATGCTTTTTTGTTTGTAGTTGTCTGTTCTTTATTTTTCTCCCTCTTGTTTCTCTTTTCCTTCTTTTGGCAGGAGAAATAGGCAAACTGAGGGATTCCAGCCCATAATCTGCACAGCAGTCTTCAAGGCTGCTGTGTCTTTTCACACACAGAATCACAGAACGGTTTGTGTTGGCAGGGACCTTCAAAGGTCATCCAGTCCAACCCCCCTGCAGTGAGCAGGGACATCTGCACCTACACCAAGTTACCCAGAGCCCCGTCCAACCTGACCTGGAATGTTTCCAGGGATGGGGCTTCTACCATCTCTCTGGGCAACCTGGGCCAGTGTTTCATCATCCCCATTGTAAGGAATTTCTTCCTCATATTCAGTCTAAATCTCCTCTTTTAGTTTAAAACCATCACCCCTTGTCCTGTCGCAACAGGCCCTGCTGAGAAGATTTTGTATTCCCCTCCCTGCTCCTCCTCCGGCTGGTTTGCACTGCTAAAAATCAACATTGGCTGCATACGGGGTTCGTAAGAGTGTGGTTAATAGGTTTGCACATGCCTTTATTCTAGCCACTGATTTGAAAACTGTATGTGTATTTCTGTGTGTGTTCAGCTGTAACTGATTGGCCGCGATTTCTAGGTCTCGCTGTGCTGTGGGTACTGCCCTCCATGCTTTGTTCTGTGCAATTACTATGATTACATGGGCAGTTGTGGTAATTGTGCAGTGTACAGATGACTCATTAGTTCTGCAATTATGCATTTTCCTGAAAAGTCACTGTGGACGCTGGCTTCATAATGGTTTGTCACTCTGAAACCTGACCTTTGCTAGTTTATCATTTTACTATGAGTGGCTGGAAAAGGAAGGCCAATTGGTTTTTTCAGCATGGAAAATGAAGCAGTTTTGCTCAGCCTGAGGTTCAGGCCATCTATAATGGTTACAGCTGCTCTGTGGAGAAGCTTCACATGAGCATACTGGTAAGGGGGATGGATGCGGCCCCAGTTCGGAAAGGCATGTGTGCCCTGCTCAGAGCACTTGAGTTGTCCCCTTGAAGTCAGTGGAGCTATTTCTGTTATTAAAGATCAGGAGTGACTTAAGTACCTTACTGAATGGTGGCACCTAACGGGGCTGACAGATTTTCTTCCTGAAACATGAGGCTTTTTTATGCTACAGCTGTTGCTGGATATGAAATCGCAGTTTTTCTAACATAGCCTTGTAGAAGAAGATTAGGAGGTGCCTGTATTTGCCTTCCCAGCTGTTACTTGACACCAGTTGTTTGGGAGAAACAGGGGAAAAAAGCTCAACACAAAGGATTTCTGAGCTGTCATCCAGATTTCCTGAATCACCTGCCTGAGTGCATCTCCCAGCTCCTGTAGGAGAGCAGGAGGGGAGGGATTGGTCAGGTTACACTGGCGAAGAACAGACCTGCGCAAAGATGCTTCTTGATCAAAAGGATGCAGTGATAAGATAGGAAATGCAGAAGTCTGGAGAGGTGCTGCAGACACCTATAGCCAGACAGGAACAGACCTAAATCTTCTGCTTAGTGCAAGTGTTTGTTGCTCGGCTGATAAGCAGCAAAAATGGAAAACAACTTTTTGTTGTTTCCATTTTGGAAAACAACTTTTTGTTGTTTTCCAAAATGGAATTTTCAGGCACAATTGAGCTATAATATTATTAAGGAGCTTGAGGTAGTCTTGTCCAGAGTGTGATTTCAGGCTGCAGTTAGGTCAGACAGAGGAGCTCTAGTGAGAAAGCAGAAAATCAAGTTTGTAAATTGTACCTGATTGAAGGAAAACCAAAAAAACTGGGTAATTTTCCCAAACTCATCTTTACCCTAACCAGAAATGGAGCAGTGGGGGCGTGATAAAGGCTCATTTCAAGCAAATTTCCATTTTATATGAATGTTCAGGAGTAAGAGAGGATTACTGCCTTCTCTGAGCTGGGATTATTGTTGGTTTGGAATACTGCGCTCAATATTTACGGGACTGACAATTTCTGAGCAGCATCTCTGGGAAAATTTTGGAAGATTTGTCTTATTTTGAGTGTATGCAGTGATTTGATGTTGGCTTTGATTGCAGCAACTACCAGCAATGAGGTGTGATTGCAGAATGCAACTAGATGAAGGGCATTGAGGGAAAACAGCAACTCAAAAATAATTTGCGTGGAGAAAATATTTGCAAACCAAACCCAGATTTAATTTTTGAGTAAAATGTTGGTTGTTTTATTATTATTGGTTTGTATATTGGCAGCATAAAGAAACCTGAATCAGGGCCTTTGACAAAGCCCTCTTTGGTAAAACTTGTCCGTACCAGCCATGAGCCTGGTTAGAAAGTCAGTGGAGAAAAATTCTGCGATCCAGAGAAATTAGGACACCAGCAATCTCTGGCAATTACGTTAAGTGAGATATTGCAGTATTTTTCCCCTTAGCCTCTCTTCCAATGGCCAGAGGATCATCAGAAATATCTTTACAAGATGTTTTGAAGTGAAAAGAATAAGCTGTGAACATATTTTAGAGAATATTCTTGATTACTCCATTTCTAATAGTCATTACTAGAAATTACTACTAGCATTTCTTGAGCTGCAGGAAGGCTTCTCCATCTTCAGTCCGTTGTACTCACAGGGGGAAGGTATACTGAAACTTTGTCTTCATCTGTGCAAAAAAGTGTAAATGGTGATCCACTGACTTCAGTTTTCCATTTCTAGTTTTTGCGTCCGGTTTGGGCTCTGTGTTTGGACAAGGAAAAATGATTTTTAGCAAATTCTCGCTATCCCTCAGGAAAATTATTCCTCCATAATTTCTCCATGTCCGTCCAACTGGAATGATTTTTTTAATGCTTCTAGGTCTTCTTCATTAGAATTTCTGAACAACAAGTTGATCTGTTTTTATAAACTTACTACATGTTATCAACATAATTCCCTGCATACAAATGTAAGCAATCAGGAGATGATCCCAAAGGTCCTCTGTTACTTCTCTTTTTACTTCTTGGCTTTACCGGTCTTTCCTGTCTGCTTAGCCTTTTCTCCAGCTTCTCCGAGTTTGACTCCCTGTCTCAGTGAGTTTTGACCAGATGTATTTGCTCTTTCCTTATTGTCACCTTTGCGAGCGGAAGCCCTACAACCCCACACTAGCTTTGTGCAATATACCCTAACCCTGACTGGCACCTCTTTGAGAAAAGGGCTGCCCAGATCTGCCAGCTGCGATGGCACCTAAAGCTCGTGGGCAGGCTGCTCCTTTCCTCCAAATCCTTTGCGATTTCCAGCCTTTGTTGCCCCAGCCTACATTTCCTCTTTGTAATAATGAATTCTTTTGATGAAAGCAGTGTAAGATACTTTGTAAAATGAAAAGTTATTGCCTTGCATCTGGCATTAGCCTGTCTGTGAATCACAAGGTACTGAGACATTTTCATGGCAGACGTATCTTCTCTCCCATCTTTATCCCCATGGATATATACTAATCATTTGGTTGTGGAAGCTCTGACTTTTTGGCTCCCCCAGTATCAACTGACAAAAGACACACATTAGCATTATCCCAGATTGTGTCTGTCACCCAAGGTCACGCAAGATAAGCCGCCAGCTGTCCGCTTCACCAAGGCACGGTACATTGGACATTAATTAAACTGTATTCAATACGGTTCAGATTGATTCCGAATGCCAAGATGCCTCGGCTGAGTTGTGCGAAATGTATGAGCACAAATCGCTCTGCCTGTACAAAACGCATTACAGCAGCATCCAAATATTTTCAGAATCCGAGACATGAGGTTTAATAAATTAGCGGACAACCAGATAATTGATTTCTGACATATTGCAGAAGGGATCCAATTGCCTAAAGGGATAGGTATTTAACCAAGGGAATGCTCATTTTTTTTTGTGGATGAAAAAACCTGGTTCATAGCAACCAAAAGCTGAGGATCTCTGGATCATAAGAAGGTGCTTAGTAATATAAAATTTTTCAAAATAATTACAATTTTCATTTAGTTTAACTATAACTGAAAGCAAACTGCTGTCCACTTTACTTCTTTTTTAATTCTTGCAAAGGAATAAAATTATTTTTCTGCTTCTAAATGAACAGCAGGCATGGGAAGGGAAAAATATATTATTTTTGCCAGGAAATGTCATATTTGCTGTGGAAATGCTTAGGTTTCCCCATGAAAATGGAATTTCCCTTCAGAAATAATTTAGCAAAGAAAAATTATGGTTTTGTCCTGTGGCTGGAATTATATCACCTTCCATGCAAAAAGGTTTTTGGTATTAAGTCTTCACCACAGAAAGCTGAACTGAGCCCTGAGCAAAACTCACAGTTGTTCCTGACATAAAACCAACTTCCCGGTTCAAGGAGGTTTTAAGTCCCTGTTCATATCAGTCTATGCCATGAATTCTTCAAGGATCTGATTTTGTTTGGAAGGGTAAAAGAAAAGCAGATGTTGACCAGGTAGGGTCTCTATGGTCGTTACTAACAGAAAACGTATCGATGGGAGTGTGCTGGCGTCCTACACGGGGCTTCATTACCTTTCGGTACCCTCCCTCCACCAATTATTAATACTGTTACATTTCGTCCTCAAAGCTCCATGTAGTAATAGGTAATGTACAAATGGTTCTTGTCCCCTGACAAGCTAACAAGGCAGATAAAGAACTGGAAAAAGAAAATACTGTTGTTATCGGTGTGTAGGTGGGAGGGGAAGGGGAGCACCAAAAGCTTTATTCGTTTGCTCTGACAGCAGAATTGGCTGCAGGACCTAGATTACTGAGGTGACTCTAAGGTTAGACTCCTTGTACTTGACTCTGGGTTTTCTGGTACCATCGGTTCATCTTCCTTAGGGATTGGCCTGAGCAGCTACAGCATTCTTTGTATATTTTTCTCTGCAGCTTATAAACACGCTATCTACCCCTGCTAGGCTGTCAAGCCCAGTTCTCTTGACCTTTCTGTGTCTTTCAGAGGAAAAACCCTCAGCTGAAGAAACGAGTGTTTTGGATGTTTCCACACTAAAAAGCTTTCCTGAAACCAAGCACTCTCATGATAACGGTGTAATCTGCACATCCTGATGGCTTTACTCCCT
>NW_010420329.1:56167-56793 GCF_000710305.1 Buceros rhinoceros silvestris
TAAATGAAGGTTATTACTCCCACACAGACATTAGCCATTGATTGAAGTGTGGTTTTTCAAGCTGGAGGGAGGAGGAAATAGCAGAGAGCAATAAAGCCATAGTTCATTGTGTTAAAGCGGTGTAACATCTCACTAAGAACCAGGTGTGAGCTGAATGGGCTGAATAATAGGCTCTAGTTAGGACTTTGTGAGCTCTCTGCATAATAAAGACAGGAGGCTGGCAGTCAGCATCACACATTTATCTCACGCAGCCACCTCAAAAAATCTGGGATAGAAGCATCAATAACGTGTCCAGAATCAAGTCCACAAAGCCTTCAAACCAAACTCATCTTTCTCCCATCCATTTTTTTCAAAGGAGGAAGATTTTCCTCTGAAGTTAAGTGCACTACAGGAGAAAAAAGAAATCTGTTTTTTTTTCTCAAAAATATTCTGATTGCCCTTTTCAAATTATAGGAATTTTCTTACATGAAAAAGTAGTGCTTCCTGAGTTTTTGGCACCCTTTTCATTCAGGAAGTTCAACGGGAACTTCAGCATTCACACAGAAATAGATGAGCATAAGCATACAGTAACTCAGACTTTATTCCACCCTAAACCACAAAGATATTAGGACTTTTTACCACTTCAG
>NW_010420329.1:56941-57245 GCF_000710305.1 Buceros rhinoceros silvestris
AAGAGTGAGACCATGTTTACATGAAGAAAATGAGCTCTGCTATAATTTTATCAAAATAGTAACCTGGGGATGAAGACATCAGTATAGCTATTTGGGTGCAAATTTCCTTACTGGATGTTATTACCCCCGATTTTTAGAAGAGACCAGTCCTCTTGTTACTTCAGGGAAATGAGGGAGCCCTGTGGAGCCTGGCAGCCGTGGTGGGCAGCGAGAGCTGTGTGGTCCAGCCACGGAGTCCAGAAACCCTCCAGAGCTTAGCAGCTCTGCAGGACAGTGGAAGTTAGCAGACCCTGGCTCTGCTGAA
>NW_010420329.1:57344-88986 GCF_000710305.1 Buceros rhinoceros silvestris
AGCAGACCCTGGCTCTGCTGACCCCTTTAGATGTTACGCTTGTAAAGCAGCCACGATGTATTCCAGTTTAGTCTTTCAGTCCTTAAAATTTTACGAATGTAAAGCTTGAAGGATGGAAGTTTTAAACTGGCTGAGGTCTCAGCTATTTTAGCTTTATAATCATAGAAGTATCCACAGCTTAGTTCAGGCTGCGTAGCTCCCGCTGATGAGGAGAGGTCCTAAAGTCCAGACCGCTCACCAGAGCCTACTTTATGACTTCAGTTTTCTGTGTCTTCACGCCTTCTTTCTCAGCATTCATGCTCCATAATTTCATATGAGAATCTGCTACTGTGTGAGAACACTTAACTCTGACTCACACTCACGAACTCTCCAATTTTACTGCTGGACTCTAGTTTCTGTGTTTGCTCAAAATAAGTACAAATTTGTTGATATTTTGGGAATATTGCAGAGACAGGAATTTTAATAGGGGTTTTGGCAAGAGCTGGGGTTATGCTTTGTGGGTGCACTAAAGATGGCAAAGACTTTCTGAAGGTTTCTGCATGGCTCAGTTCTGGTCCAGGCCATTACCTCAGCACTCTTGCTATTTCTTGTTCAAAAATGGTATGGTCATCTTTATTTATCTAATGTTTAAATGCAAGTAAGAAAACAGAGAAAGTAGCACATCTGCCCTGTTCTATTTCTCCACCATTAGATATCAGTTAGTTTCCTTGTGAGCTCTGCAAGTCCCTGGTGGCATGTGTCAACCCTGTCTCTGTGTTAGGTTTACTCATCCGTAAACACACGATACTGCTGCTTACTCACTCTGATAACGAACCCACAGAGAGTCTTAAATTTTTGCCTAGTGCTTTGACTCGACAGTTCTTCATGTGTTATCCAGAGGGAGTCACCTTGCAAAGCAAGAAATGCCCTGCATGATGGTGATGAGACTTAAAGTGTCAAGTAGTCATTTCCAGATTGCTGCAGGCAGAGCATCCTGGGGCAGAGACTGTTTTGTATTTTTTATTTTTACCTGGCACTGTATGCAGCACAGAGCTGCCCAGAAAGCAGAGTCTCTGGTTAGTAAGACATAAATTATTATCAGCAGAAGCTGAGTGGCTGTTCTTGGGTCAGCAGCATGGGAAAGAAAAGGTCAGAATTAGTTCATATTTCTTTTGGCCTGGAACTAAGCAGGCACATTCATTCTTCTGCCCCTGATGCTTCTGGCCAAGGACTGTGGGATTTGCAACTGGTGCCACAATGTCACTCGGGCACTAGTTCAGTCATCATTTGAGCAAATGCAGTCTTAGCAAGCGATGGGAGGCTGATGACCAGCCCTGCCGCAGTGCTGATACATGTGTCTGAGCAGCCAGCTGGTCTTAGTTGTAAGTACTTGTGTCAGGTGGTAGCCAAAACATCCCTCTCCTTTTGAAATGCAGGCTCTGTTTTGTCTTTTGACTGCCCCCAGCACTATGCTGTATTTCACACTGAAGAAATCAAATCATAAGAATCAAAGAATAGAAATAGAAATGGGGTATACATCTGCCATACAACTGGGCTAGGCATGCATCTTGACTTTCTTCTGGACTTCATACTATTGGCGTAAGAGATGATAATGCACCTACTGTGCCGAAACTGCATCAGATGGGAAACATATCATGCTCTCGGACACAATCACCCCTTTATAGACCACGATTTCCAAGCACTACAGCTGTTGGTAATGAAATCTGATCATCCAGCATTAACCTCAGTACCTCAGTACATGTATTTTACAGTCTCATGAGTCCTTGTCCCTTCAATAGCACCTACTCCCCTAGTCCACACGTGTGCACCACACCTATCACTCAAGATATTGAAGTCAGTCTTGTAAAACTTCACACGTATTTGTATCTTACAACATATTGTAGCAATTCTCCCAACACCAGCTGCTTTATCCAGCTATGCACGGACATCTTCCCCCGTATGTACCTGCCAAACCAGCCAGGGCCACATTCACGCCTCTTCACAACCCCTTTGCTCAGTGTTTGTAACTTCTGCATCCACTTACCCACCCACACAGTGCACAAATTATCCTAAGTAGCAACTTCATTTAAATAAATCTTGAAGCAGTAATCCACTGTAACTAAATAACAAAGATAGATTAGTACTTAATTTTTGCTTCTGAGGACAACTCTTGTATTCATACAACTGTACAGTTTCTCTTCCTCGAGTATGAGCTTTCTTTTTTTTTCCTCAAAAGCCTGGCCAATGCAAAATGAAATTTCCTTCTCTCTTTGTGCTTGATCACAGACTACCAGTGTACCAAGGGCACTTTGTTCCAAGAAAGTCTGTTTAGTTTTACTTTTTTACAAGCCAGCACGGCGCTTGTTAGTACCTGTTAGTACCCAGTTAGTATCTAACAGCACCAATATCTCTTTGGGCAACAACGCTTGGTTTAGTCAAGTGTGATTTAGCTCCTAGTGTAAAAGCTTTCTCTTTTGGGTGGGAAAAAACTCAAGGCTAGGTTTTTCTCAGTTGAGCATGCAAGCAGTTTCCAAAGCAACAGAAGACAGACGTACAGGCACATCCACGAACATCTGGTATCTAAATCACCTGATCTCGTGCTACCACTCAAATGCTTGGCTTTGCCCTCTTCAAATCTGTGGGAAAATTCCTTGAGGTTTCAGTAAGAGCCGGATTAAACCCTTGAATAAACATTGGGAATAGTTTGCCACTTTTAGTGTAGGCACATCTCTTGATTTCAGCGATTGATTTTGGATTAAGACACTTCTTGAGATAAAGGTGTCAGAAATGAGAACTTTGTACTGGGCTGACTTGGCTGCCTTAAGCTGTAGCTATTCACTTCTAAGCAACAGAGTCAATGAAGGAAGATCTTAAGGGAATGCAGCCATTGGTTCTGGGTGACATAAATAGAGATCAATTCCTGTTTGAACACACAAGTCACAGTCACACGGCAACCATTACAGTTGCCAGAGCTGCACCTTCTGGGTCAGACCACCACCAGTATCAGTGCTGACTGCGCAGAGCCGCGCTTTTTTGATGACGCAGTTTTGCTGATTAACATCGAATGAGAATCAGGACTTTTTATCTCCGGAGACCAAGGTGTCTAAACAACACGCATCTTTTTAGCCAGAAGCAAATCCTCCCTTATGTTGTTTTGGAAAGACTGTTCAGGAAAATATCTTGGCTGCGGTGTTCAAGAGCACTATGGGATTTACAACACTACTTCCAACTTGTTGCAAATTGAGTGCCTGACTCCAGAGGCTCTTTTGAAAACGAAACCTACCTGTGAATGAAATCTACTTGTATCAAACCCTCGCACAAGATAAAGGCATAGGTACCCTCTGGCTTAGAACAACGGTGCATAAAATTACACCCGGCCTAAGGAAACACCATTTAACTAAAAAGACCACCTCTTCCCCAGAAGCAGGGATTACCAAAACATTGAATTTCCAACTATGCCTTTAAAAGAATTGACAATGTCACCAGAGGACAGGGACTGGCTTCAAGAGTATTTGGATTAAGGTTTTCCCAAAGGAACAGATAGAAATTCATACGAGTTCAATAGCTAGTGTAAATGAGGGCAAACTTCGAAACTGCTCTAATTTATGGAATTACAAAGTGGACTTGTAGTAGGTCCTATTTGTGGAAAATTAAAATATATAAGGTAATATTACTACTTCTCTCATTACCTTTGAAGGCCTTAAAGCGTAGGTTTTGTTTGATCCTTTTGGTTACTCTTACAAGCAGAAACAATGAATGTGGAACTTGCATGGGCAAAAGGAGCTCCATGGGTGGCAAAACCAAGGTCCTGAACAGCAGAACTTGTTTTGGCAAAGGAGCTGTTTTAACAGCAGAACTTGCCTCTGTATGAAGAACTACACAGAGACAGTGTTTAAAGGTCTGAATATTTTCTCCACTGCAGCATATTATGCAAACCCAGGTAGTGTGGACCATTCTTCCAGTCTCACTGCCTCCGAAGCGGAGCAACCTATACTGCCAGAACATGGTTTTGCCAGGTCAGCTATGACTCTACTTCTGCACATGCATCACCCTCATCTTCCCTCTCCACTGTCATTACCTCAGAACCGGCCCGAAGGGTAGGAGTTATGAAATTTATTCCGATGTTTGTTGGAAAATGGCAGCTCACCTCAAGGTGGTCCTTGCTTTCTTTTCTAACTTCTCAGGGTTCTTAGGAAAAAGAATTTATCTGGTTTCTCCTCACTGACTTCAGCAGAGCTTTTTGTGGTATATGTGATCTCCATCACTGTAAGTTGGAGGGACTTCAGAAACGGGTCTAGATTTTTTACACTCTTGCAAGCTTGGAATTGCTGCTATAGTAGGTCAGTCTCACCTGGAGTCTTTCCTTCAGTGACAGGAAACAAGGTGAATCTTCTGTGACAGATGCTTGTGGCATCTTCCAGCTCAGGGGATTGCTGAGACAGAGGTTGCATCTTAATAGTCACCAAAGGTCTTATTTTCTGTGAATTTTCCACTTGAATCCTATTGGGGAAAAAAGGATTTTTTACGGAGTTTTCAAGGTTGCGTAGGAAGGTGGTGACAGAGACTTTAACTGAAGATGTATGTTATTTCTCTCTGACTGCTCTGAGAGATTCATGTGAATGTGGTCAGTAGCCCTCAAGGGATGCCTTTGCTTTTGATTTCATAGTATGCATCTTATGACTGCATTTCTGGAATTTTAAAAATTTTACTCACAAGCCACTATTCGTATTAATGTGTGCACTCCAAAAGGCATCATTGCCTGCTGTGGTGCTAAACATCAGGCACTTGTTCTAAGCTTCCACTGGTTCCAGTAATGCAGTATGTGGGTAGAGCAGCAGGTGCAGAGCAAGAGCAGCGATGAAATTGTTAAAACAATCTTTTAAAACCACAAAAAATTCTAAGAGACCTTACTGCTTAGTTTTAAATTTAAGTAAGTGTTTAAAAGTGAGCACTGTGACTGGTAGGAGAAAAAATAACAAAAAGAAAAAGATACGGTAAGATTAGTTATTGAAAAAACAACCAAATTAAAATAGGAGGCTGTGTAAAAGAAATGATGTGTTAGGCCTTGGAGCTAAATGGTTCATTTCCTGATCCATTAAAACCTTCCTTCCTCAAGAACAACTGGCAATTGCAAAGTTCTGCCCTAGAGGGATGTTCAGGTAGTAAAGGAGAAAGGATCCAGCGGCAAGTGAAGAAAAGAGCTACGAGGAAGTCCTCCAAAGCCACTACAGCTTCTTACACATTCAAAAAGGAGGTTGATGCCTTTGTGTTCACAGCTCTGTGCACACACATAGAAAATATTGTACCAGACAATATTTAGGAATGTGTGGAGTTTAGAAATGTTTATTTAGGAATGCTCAGAGTTTAGGCTGAATTTAATAGCCAAAAAAAAGTTTTATTTGGCCCTAGGACATCACGATGCTCCATTCTGTCTTAGGGGTCTGACGGGTTCCCATCACACTGCTCTTTGCTGGTTCTGTATGTCTGAGATGTTCAAAAGCATTTTTTGCTCTTATACAGCCATGTATAACTCCATGTGGAAGTTGATCTCAGAGCATTTAGCCAAGCAGATTATTACTGTTGTTCTGTTTGTGCCTACTGGTAAGCTGAGGAGTAACACGTGCAGGACCATGCGACGGAGGCAGATCCAAGAATCCAAGGGACTACAATACACATGGGTGTAATACTAAGGAGAATTATACTTTCCATCATTTAACCACCATTAAGACAGCTCATTATAAAAAAAAATTAGGTCTTTCATCACCAAAAGCAACACTGCTCACCAGTGATTGTCCCACGTTAGTGGACCAGGGTAATCCATACTCTTCCCTTGCAGTGTTGTCTAGATTGTTCAAGGGATTTAGGCAGCTAAAGTTGAAGGAAAACTAACGAGATACTATCATTTAAACACAGATAAAATCTTGGCCTGTGTTCTTTCATTAGGCATTAGAAGTCAAATTCTGAGATTAAGTAGCCTTCTTGGATCACATGGATCAGTAACGTCAGCTTTTAGATTTTGTTGCCCTGTTTCCTGTTCAGCTGAAACTCTCAACCCCTGTCAATGTTTGTGAGAGCCATCCTGGAGATGTTGCTAACGGTGGATGACAGCAGAGCCATTCCTACATTCTGCAGGGGTCTGACCTCCCTGCCTTCAGTGGGCTTTGGCTCAGACTCACAAACGTTTGCAGAAAACACACTCCACTAGTTGCCCAGCTCCAAGGAGAGAGTGTTAAACAAATCATACTGATTTTCTCAAGGTTCCAGGATTCTCCAGTGTGTCAGAAAAAAAACCTTGGGGCCTCTTACGTGAGCAATCACTGTGTATGGAATGCAAAATATTTCTAATTTGTGAAGGCAAGCTCAGTTGCCTATACAGTACAAACACACACACACAAACACCATGTGGAAATAATAAATGTGTTTATGATGGAGATCTTTGCTTCCTTTATTATTTTAGGATGTTGTCTGGATTGGAAGCTATCCTTAAGAGCCTTTTGTTTCTAACGTACTCATAACACTGACTTTACCTAGCAAGGCAGCTGCACTCCTTCCTAATGTATATTCAATTATTTTAAAGCATGCCAGTTGTTTATACACAAATATGTAAGATTTAGGAAGCTAAGCAGCCAAACTGAGATAAAGAGATCAAGCATCCTTCAGTTCTTTTATGTGTTGACTGTTGTATTCAAATTTCAATTCAAATACATTCATACACTGGAGTTTATGAGCGGGGAAGTTGTCTGGTTTGTAAACTTCTTAGTCACACAAGTAGGTGACAGTTTCTGAGACAATACTTCCAGTTTTGAAACTTAGGTTCAAATGTAATGTAGCTCCGAAGGTGCATTTGTAACGTGCTGGCGGTGTCTCAGCTCCTCTGTGCCTGGTGGCTGTGGCCTTGCACAAGACGCTGCAGCTGAACAGCTGGAGGTGTGTTACCCGTGCACTCAACTGCAGGAAAAGTTGCTCTTTCTGGTGCTGGGAAAAAATAGTTTCCTGCATGTTGCCCCTATTTGAACACAAGGAGTGACTAATATATTTAACTACTCCTGACTAATACATTTAACTAAAATTTATTTTCCAGAAAAAGTGCAGTTCTTTCAACTGGATTTTAAAATTTCTTTATAAAGCACCTACCTCCAAGATGCAATATTTCACTTGGAGTTGACTGTAACATTTAATTTGTTCTGAACTGAAGTTTTTTCCTTCCATTTTCTAATTTGTCTCAAATAATAAAAATTTTAAAAATCTGTATTTCCGTTTCAGGTTAACTCACAACAGTTTGCAAGTTGTCAGTGAATGAAAAGAACAGTTACTTGCCCAGCATCAACAATTGCCTTTTCTGTGAAGTGCTTCAATACCATTATGAGTGTGGAGGCCTTCACAAAGTGTCAGGGCTTCCATGATGAAAGAACTACTTTTTTTCTTTTTTTTTTCTTTTTTCCCCAGCTAATAGAGATGTATAACGAGCACAGATGAGAACCATGTGGGGGTTTAGACACGAAATCATTGCTGGTCTATGCGCACGCTTCTGTTTTCCTGCCCAAACTCACCTGGGCAGTGGGACATGGAAGGAGCAGAGACCTGAACCTGGGTTTTCTATATGTGATATAGATGGATCAGTGGAGCCACAAGCTGTTTAAGACATACCACGAACAGAAGGTATAAACCAGATGTATCCCTTCAATAATAGTACAATACTCACATGTGATCCCTACCTGTTCTACTTTGAAAGCCTTGGAGAACGTTGGGGATAGAAGATGCTGAGTGCTCTTAACTGAGCACTGCTTTTCCTCCACACGCTAGGCACCCGTAAAGAAACTCCATACAAGGATTGGGGAGAAGGCTGAAGCCCATTTTTAGGATGGGGTTATTTTTATCTTTTTTGGAAGAGTTTATCATCCTATTTTTTATATCTCCCACCAATGAAAGCTCTGAATGACTGAAATAGCACAGTGTGTTGAAGTGAGTTCTTCCCCAGGAGACTGATTTTGTTTTATTAGTGCTGAAAAGAGCAGGAATTTATTAAGCCTAGAAAAGTGGAGGAATTGCCTCCACTGCCAAGGTAGACGAATTCCCAAGCTGCTCCAGTCACTCCTGAGAAGCTCTTTTATTGACTTTCCCGTGTAGGGGAGAGGCACTATTTTGTCCGTATTATCAGCTGACAAATAAACCAACCAAATCAGAAGGAAGGAGAAGAGGGGAAAATTGCTCAAAAATATATTTAAAGACATGAGCTTTCCTGTAGAAGAGTTTGTTTGGTGAGAAATGGATCTTTTGCTACAGACTCCAAATTAAACTGGCTGACCTAGAAGGAAGAAAGTGCCTGGGAAAGAAGCAAAAGCAAATAAATAAAAAAGTAAGAAGCAAATAAAAAATAGGATTTTTCTTTCCCACTTCTCAAAACTATGTGGGTATGATGGGACTTTTCTGTCCTACCTCTTAGGGAGCCAAGAGCTTTCCATTTGCGTATACCACATAGCAAAGGGCACAAGAGGGATTCGTTACGCAGCAGTTGGTGTTCCTGCTCCTTACTAACAATAGAAAAGTTAATTAAATCAGACAGTTGGTGTTGACCACTGTATCAGAGAATGGAAATCGCTGTGGCTTGGTGGCCCTTGGTCAGATGGTGGCTGTCTAGATGGGATTTTAGTCTCACAGCTACAGCTCATTCTTCCACTTCCACTACTTTTTCTCCAGATTCCCATGACAAATGCATTTGTCCCTCTTTCTTTTCCTTCCTTGCCTGCTGTCACCTCCATCTACCTCTGATCACTCAGATTCTTACACTCATCTCCCACAGTTCCTGTTGAAACAACATGCTGCCATAGTGGTAATAATGATGGTTATGAGGAAAGCAGAGCAAGATAAACCAAGGCTGAGGGAAATGTCCCCTCGTACAGGATTGGAGAATGTGTTTGGCTGTTAAAATGGGGTGTCCTTGACCTTAAAACGAACAAGAAGTTTCTTCCAGCTTTGAAATACCTCAGAATTGAGTAATTCCCTCTTTCTTCACTATCTGGATCTTCTGTTTTGTCAGAAACACTTAGGAGACTATTCAGTCCTATGAAGATCTCACGAATTTTAAAGTTCTGTGTTTATCGAAGCGGGTGGACACTGGTAACGCTTTGCACTGCAGTCAAGAGGTTGGCAGGTGTTGCCACACCTGCACTGGCTTTAAATTGCCTTGCTTGGGTGTGGTGACGGGGCATTGAGATTCAGGGAGAGGTTCACTGGGAGCTGCAGAGATTTTTGGCTAAATACCACTAACCCATTCACAGAGAGCAACACTGACGTGGTCACCTCTGAACAAACTGGATCAGGGATGTCTGTCTGATATGCAGTCATGCCTTTGAGTTGCAGGGATCTGCAGAGTTCACAGAGTCAACATCTGAATAGAAAGGCTGATTAGCATCCTACTCGTTGAGCCACCTCATTTCCCTCTGTGCAATGAAGAAAGAACTACTGAGGCGGTAACAAATACGTAGATATGGTCGACAGCCATGAATGTAAGCCAGCAGTGTGCCCAGGTGGCCAAGAAAGCCAACAGCATCCTGGCTTGTATCAGCAATAGTGTGGCCAGCAGGAGTATGGAAGTGATTGTCTCCCTGTACTGGGCACTGGTGAGGCCACGCTTTGAATAATGTGGCCAGTTTTGGGCCCCTCACTACAAGAAGGACATTGAGGTGCTGGAGCGTGTCCAGAGAAGGGCAACGAAGCTGGTGAAGGGTTTAGAGAGCAAGTCTTATGAGGAGCGGCTGAGGGAACTGGGGTTGTTTAGTCTGGAGAAAAGGAGGCTCGGGGGGGACCTCATCACTCTCTACAACTCCCTGGAAGGAGGTTGTAGCAAGATGGGGATCAGTCTGTTCTCCCAAGTAACAAGCACCAGGACAAGAGGAAATGGCCTCAAGTTGCTCCAGGGGAGATTTAAGCCGGATATTAGGAAAAACTTCTTTACAGAGGGGCTTGTCAGGCATCGGAACAGGCTGCCCAGGGAGGTGGTGGAGCCCCCATCCCTGGAAGAGTTTAAAAGCCATGTAGAAGTGGTGCTGAGGGATGTGGTTTAATCGTGATCTCGCAGTGCAGGGTGAATGGTTGGACTCGATGATCTTAAAGGTCTCTTCCAACCAGATGATTCTGTGTTGGAATAACAGCAATAGAGCAATGCTCTCTGGATGCTGTTGCACCAGCCCTGCAGGTGTCACCTCTTTGGAGGACTGGCCTGTGAGTGTGCACTCAAGCACAGAGAAAATTTTCCCTCTAGACCTGCCCGTGCATGCAGATTTTGGAGGGGGGAAAGCATTGCTCTAAGTTTCACTGTCCTGCTCTTTTTTTAGGCAGCTTTGGTTCTGTGCCCAGTGGATATAACTGTTCCATGTAAAAACCTGTCACAGGAACAAAAGGGAGTTGATATCAGTTATTGCTTGAGGTTTCAGCGGCCCTTCACCTCCCTACAACTGAGCAGTGGCTAATATGTAGAAGTTGTCTGGAAGCTGGGCAACCTTCTACCAGAAAAATACATGAGACAATTTTCTGGAAGGTGATTCAGGAGTATGTATCCTACCTTGTGGATGAGATGGGAAAAAAAATTGCAACATCTTCTTTGGTCCAGAATTTTTTCCTGTGCTCTGCAGCCTCAAGCCAGAACAGCCCTTTTTTTCCTTTCAAAAGTGAAGATAAAAGAGAGGACATAATAAATGACATTCTCTCTCTTTTATTAATACAAATACTTGAAAATGACCAGAAAAGGGACTAAAAACCAAATTAAGTCTAAGACAAAATAGACTGGACAAGTATTTGCAGTGAGATTCAAACACCAGGGAACACTGCTTTGCCAGGGAGATGCTGATGCCACCTGACAGAAACCAAAACCTCATCCCAAGAGCAGCTCCTTCACAAAGGGTGGTGCAGGGGAGAAGAAGGGTTTCCAGCCAACAGTAAGGACGCACATGCAAGGATCTGTGCTTGAGCAGTCTTAGATGGGATGGCAAAATAGTGATGAGTGCTTGTCGTGGAAACTGTTAATTCTTGACAAAGGCTATTAACTTTTCAGCTATTACAAAATAATCCGAGCAATATTTTTGTTTATTGCTGAGAGGAGCCTTGGTAAGAGGCTGCTGTAATTCTTAACTCCTTTTCAGAAGGAGCATGCTCTAAGATAGATATCACTAAAATAGAGATGGGACCAAACTGCAGTTTCATATCTTCCCTGTTCCCACAAGGGAAGGGTGGTTTTGTTTCAGCATGTCTGCCCAGATTTGAACTTGTTTAGAACCCACAATGGGTTTATTCAAATAATAATAATATATAAAAACAAAAAACCATCCAGAAGCCTCCTTTTGCTTGCTTTTTGGATGCTGTCCAAAATGGCAGAGCTCTTGCAAGAGCAGACTGCCTCCCAACGAACTCACAAGCTTTCCACTGTTGGGGCTGATTATTGGCTCATTTGTTCAAGGGATGCTTGTGCTGACAGACCCAAACCTTAGTCTGGCTCCAGCCTCAGACCTGAACCTATGAATTTTAACCTAATCCTATTCCAGACAGAAACTGGTATATTATGGTTTTGGCTCATTTTTAACATCTTAAAATCCTGCTTCGTTTTCAGTGTAATAATGCCACAGGCCTTCATCTAGCAAAGACATTTAGAAACATGTCTTAGCTGCGCTAATTCTGAAAGGCTTTCAAGCAGACCCTTAGATTCAGGTTTTGGTATTTGTATATTATGATCTGTGTGCTTGATGAACCACCTGAAAAATAGTGTATGAAGATGACAGCGAGACAGAAAATGATACCTTGGGTTGGTCCTTGGCTACAGGTAATCAGGGAGCCCAAGCTGTGATTTCATAGTAAATGCCAGAAATTAATTTGGGTTTCTGCGTGGTTGTGCGTCTTTCTCTGCCCTTCCCCCTCCCCCCATTATTCCTTTTCCTTCCAAATCTGCAAAAGGAAGAATGAGGACGAGCATTTCTGCAGCAGTTGTTCAGACTTGCCCCAAATGTGTGTGATGGGGCTCTCCTACCCACACAGCCACGGGGGCTTTGGTCCCTCGCACGCCTTGGAGCACAGCTCTGTACCCTAACCCCATCCTTCTCTTGCTCTCTGCCAGGTTGCCCATCCTGCTGTCTGGGCCTCAGATCCGGCAGGAGGAGTGGAGAAGTTGGCCAGCCTGTCCTGCCAGCCCTGTTAAAGAGGACAGCAAGCCCCAACCCAGAAATCGCTTCCAGCTCTTGGCTGCGGGGATGAGGCTTGCTGCTGCAGCAAAAGCATCGACATAATTGATTCACTGTTGATGTAAGTATCTGTTGACCATGAGGTGAATATAAACCTGTCTGCCTTAGCTGTACATTAATATTCCTTTCTCATGCCTACCGTCCTTTTCCTTTCTGCACACAGGACCTCACACAAAGGAGGCAAACTTCATGCAATTAAAGAATTAATGTCAATATTAAATATGGAGTAAGCTGCTTTCTGATAGCTGTTAACTAGGTATCTTATTGCCCAAGAGAGGAAACACCTTTCCATATAGACAAGATAACCTCCTGAATAAATGATGCATTTTTTAAAATTGCTTTTATTTGTATTACATGTTCCTAAAACTCCTGACAGCAACACTATAATTTCAGGAATTAGTACAGGCACATGATAAGACCTAGTTCTTCTGTGGTTGATTTATGGGCCAAAACCCCCGTCATTGGCAGTCTTTGGGTGAAGAGATTTGGCTAAGGACATAAAGTTATTCACTTAGTGTTGCTATGGTCCTTCATGAGTAGTCTGTGTGTGGTATTTTGTTATACATAACGTTTCTTTTTCTAGATTTGGGAGTACATGACATCAGAATGGTTTTGCTGGTACAGTCAGACATAGCTGTGGTATCAGGAATTATTCTAGACGCAGTTAAGTCTTGTTGGTGCTGTACTTGCTGCAATCCACATCTGGGACTGTTAGCTGCCCCAGAGGACGAACAAGAACGGCCTTTCCTTAAAACGCGTATGAAGAGACTCCCATAGGAAATGGGTTTGTTTTGTTTTTTGAAATCTCTGTGTGGCATAGGAAAGGAATGGGTGGAAGAACGATAACAAGAGGGAGCATGTCTGTGAGAGAGATAAGATTGAAAAGGGCTGGTAAGCAAAAGTCCTCAAAGCTGAGCCCATGTTTGCAAAAGTGTGCAGCCTTTAGAAAAGCTGATGCTCATTTAGTTGTGTAACTGGTACTGAGGTGCTGCAAAACCCAACCCTCAAAATTAGCAAGATAAGAAACTTGGTTTCAAAAATCCTTTAATGACAATTCTCTCCTTTCTCTGTGTTAAAAGCTTTGAAAACAAATAGTCTTGCTGGGCTCAGATTTGGGCATTTTGTTTCTTTTTTATGAAGAAACAAATTCCACTGCTTTTCCAGTGATTTATACACGAGCCCCATCTTGTGTGTTCCCTCTGAAACCTCTCACTACCTCTGATAGAAAAGGGGTTCAAATGGTCTGCCTGCAAAATCTTGCTTTCCATTCACACCCCAGAAAGGGTGATGGTGACTCACTGAATGACCAGCTGGCTTTTGAAGTACTTACGGATGTGTTCGTACATATGTGTGCATGCATATGTGTGTATTAAATATGAATATGGATGCTTCATGATTGACCAGACATCCACCCTTCAGCTCCGCTTTCTAAGATTAACCTCCATTAGCATTGCAATTATAAGTACCTGGTAAAGGTCTGCCTTTGATCTAACCTGGCTGTCACTCAACAGTCTTTTAAACTCCAGATTTCCTCTCTCTTTCTTGACATTTGTCATTGTCTTCCTTCTGAATGCCTTCCTTGCTGGTCTCAAAAGCTGCCCAAAAAGCGCTAGGAGGGTAGATTGTAGTATCAAGTACCACGCTCGAGGCTCAGAGGCAGCTGCCATGTTCTAAAAGGTCTCTTTATTCTTTGCAGCCACAGCTTTGCAATTGCCCAAATAACAAATATTCACTTCCCTCCCCTTTATCTTTCATGGAAAAAAATCCCCCAGAATAACAATAAGTTCTTCCCGCTTTCCCGCCTAAGCCAGTGTACATTAATACACCTTGTAATTGCTTGTCTCTGTCGGTTTTAGTCCTTTGCCCTTTTCTGCTCCTTCTTTTTGTACTTCAGCTTCATCATTGATCCTATTCACTCTATTCTCAGCGCTGAAATCTAAGTCCCAAATGCCAGCAAGAAATACTCGGCCATTCATGACAAACTGAATGGCTCAATTTAAAGGGGAAGATAGCACCTCATCTACTGTTACTATTCACTACAATAACCTCCATCACTCGTTCACTGGAGAAAGCAGCATGTCCTGGGTTCAAGCACAGACTATGCTGATGATCTGTGGCTTGAAAGGACTAGAAGGAGCATTGCATATGACAGGGAGTCACCTTTCTGCCTTTGAAGGTTTTTATGTATTCACATCAATACAATGGTCAACACTACTAAGAGCCCGGGAATGCCCGTTCTGTTCACCCTCGCCCTGGCAGGAGCCCAGCCCACTTGCAGCAACATGCCAAAAAGCAAGTCAAGACGGCTGAAACAGGGCAGAAATTTCAGCTGGCAGAAATGTGCTGTCAGTGTGAACACTTCTGCTACGGGATCAAGATTCAAAGCAAACTTCAGCATTTTAGCAAACGCTCCACCAAGGACCGCCTGGTTGGATGCAGGTATAGGTCCCACTGGCTTCCTGTCAGCTCCTGATGGTCTCTCTCTCTGGAGACTTCTCTACACAAAGAAGCCACGCCTGGGATAAGACCCATTGGTGGTCTGGTGTGTCATTTATACATGGGGTGCCAGTGTTCCCTAGGCTGCTCGAAACTTCTTTATCAGCAGTTACTATTGTCAGAAATTGGAGTTTTCAGCTGAACACGGATGTTCATGGGAAAGAACCTGTGAGCCTTGAATTTTTTTTTTTTTTCATTTTTCAGGAAATAACTGAACATCTCAAAAAGTTTTCTCTGAGAACTGCAAAAAAATTCATTTTTTGGTAAATTTTATCCTCAGGGATGTGATTTGGGCTTTTCTCTACTGAAAATATTCTGGCAGAATTTAACTGGATTTTTTTCAATCAATGAAAACATAACTCCGTTTTTTCCTTGTTAACAAAAGTTAAAACATTCAGGGTTTTTTTTCCGTATATCATTTGCTCAGCTGCATAACCCAATTATAATACAGGTTTTGGTTTTAGTTTTGTTTTCCCCTGCTAACTTCATTAGCCCTACCAGACTGGACTGTAAATCCCCATTTCCACACATTCCGTCAGCAGTGTGACTGTGTTGCATTACCAGAAAGCGGGCACGGAGTGGAGATAAAATTATATCGGTTACAAATAGCAATGCAGCACTCTCCTTTCCTGAACTGCAAACCGTTGCAAGAACTATTCAGGTCTGATGTGCTTTTGTGGTGGAATTATTCCCACTAGAGATGGTTATGTCTTGGTGGGGAAAATTTCAGCCTTTCTCCAGAACCAGCTGTTTACAGCTACCCAGCTCACAGATGTTTTGTTCTACTGAGGGATATAAGGAAGAATGGAAGTCAATTCCAGATAATAGTCCTGTTTTCCAAGTTATAGTGTCTCTCCAGGTCTTCTGATACCTCTTGTGTAGCCAGAAGACTTTTTTTTTTTTGGCTACCTGGTGCTTTCCTTGCTTTCCCCCAAAAGAAGAGCAGATTATTAGAAGCCACATCTGCCTGTCAGTCACCCGATCATAACTCCCACTTGAACGCAGTTCTAGTTATTGCAAGGTGCAGCAAAGCAGGGCAGAAACAACTGCCAGCGCAGAGCAGGGCTCACCAGCAGCCTGTCCCCCCTAAAGTCCAGCTCCAAGAGCTGCTGAGCTTGAGCCAGTCTGACCAGAGAGGGTTGGAGACCCTTCAGTGTGGTGCTTAGTGCTGCATGTGCTGCAGTTGAAACACATTTTATGAAGTTTTTCTTTTTACTGCTATGTACATCACTCTTCGATTTCACAAAGGACCAGCTTTCAGTTCATGCATTTCTGAATGAGAAAACTTGTTTTAAGAAAGACTTTGAAGGTAGTGAATGATTTTAGGTTGCTTTCTAACTCTGTGCTGAATCATCAGGGAATCCTAGAGAAGACTGACAGTCAAACAACCAATAAAAGACAGAAAAATCTGTTTTCCCTAAAGATTTTTTGTAGGTCTTGGCTTCTGCTGAGTTAATCACAACATGGAAATAGTATTTTTCAAGGTACTTTACTATCTCCAGCAAAAATCAGGAAATGATACTTTGTGGGAAAAATATATAAATGTTTATAAACCAAACTTTTTTAAAGATTCAGCAATTTGGCTTTTGGATTTTGACCATTTTTTTTGTTCTCTAGACCAACCTTATCCTCTACAGCTCAGCAGTTATTGTCTGATTTGTGTAACTCAGAACGTCATCTGAAATGTCAGCAAGAGGGGTGTGGGTCTATAGATCTAACTACTGCAAGCCTTAATTTTGGATTAAAAATCAGGTCTGGAGGAGAAATCACAGAATTCTAGCATACGATTCAAGAACGCTGCTTTCATGTTATTTTTCCTTGTTTTCAGCTTTTGCGGTAGATAGACACTGGTCACATTTGACAGCATTCTTCTATCATTGTGAGGGCTAGAAATGTATTTATTTATTGCAGTCATAGATAAGATTTTTAAATAATCTCGTATCTCTGTTTAGTCATAACAAAATCATGAGATAAAATGCCATTGGTATATTAGCAGTTAGCATTAGGCTCAACGTTTTAATTTTTGCTTAATACAAACCCACCACTTTTTTCTTGAAAACTTCCATTTTTCCCTTTTTAGTTCAGAACTGAGATTAAATTAATTGAGCTCCCTTGAAGACTTACTATTCTCATCTAAAAACCTGAGCCAAATATTTATACTGAGTTACAGCAGATAATCCTCAACGCTAAGCCTTGTTTCATGCTGCAGCTGTGTGAAAAAGGGGAGGAGAATGGCTGCCTTCTGCAGGAGATGACCTGATTTCTTTTGATCTGTTTTTAAGAGGACAGAACTTGGTCTAAAGGCCATCCTCAGGCATTGCAGACATGACCAATGAAATAACGCTTCAAAGGGTGTAGGAGATAGAATTATAGCATTGCTTCATCTCACTACACTGAGCTATGCAGGAATGGTTTGCTAAAACACACTTTACGGGTCTTTAAATTAAAAATAAATACAAAGAAATAATTATTTAGCAAGCTAATTGAGGAATTTTCTCGTGGGCAGTTCCTGTGTATACTGTCTTTCTCTTTGGCTCTTTTTGAACGTTAGACAGAATATTATAGATCCTTGAATACAGAGCCTGGAATGACTCTCTTTTATTCTGCAGGGTTGGTTTCAAGGCCTTCCCAAAACACCTACACAGCTCTTGCTATCTTTGTCTTTCCTGTCTTTTAAGGTACCCAGCTTGATGGATAGAGTCTGACTGACGGAGATTCCAAAGCATCCATGATGATCTAATTTGGTCACGTATACTGTTAACAGCAGCCTCATTTGCTATTCTAGCATTAAGATGCATTATCTTTGTCCCTAAATAAATCTCTTCGTATTGCAGTGCTACTAAGCTACCATGACTTAGCCCTTCGCAGAGAAGAAAGTCATTTTACCTGAAAGATTCCACTAATCTGAGTGTTGAAAGCCCATCCAAGCATAAACACATTAGGAAGAATTTCCATGATTTATAATTAAACCCTTCTTGCAACACCCTAATTGAAATTATAGCGTTCTCCACATGCCATGATCAGCTTTATCCCATATCATCAGGAGACCATTTTTCTTAGAAAATTTATGTATTGACTTCTGAAGTGGACTGAACAGGGACTGAAACAGCTGTTTCAGAAAGTTCTGGTATTTCTCACCCGAGAAGTCTTCCCCGTTACTGTCGCCATCCTGTTCTTCACAGCAGTTTGGTCTAATAACTCAGCCTGTAGCATTCATTAGGCCTTGAGGAGCTGCAGCAAGCTGCTCTAACACGCTGTGCCTTTTGTAGGGCAAAAGCGAGGGTCTCAGCTGGTGTCTGCCGAATTAGAAATAATTAGAAATGCTTTAATTGAAGTCAACAGAGCTACCTCAATGTACCACGTTTGAGAAGCCAGCATAGACTGAGCAGCGCCTGCAGTTAACAGGACTTAGCTGCTGCTGGTGACTCGTGCAGACTGCGAAAATCGCAGATTTTAACAATATCCCTTTCTGTGTCGCAAGCAGGTCAATGCTGTCCCATTGTTACGATCCAGCAGGGAGATGGAGTTTAGGAACACACAAAAGCCCTAGAAAAAGAGTTAGCGTTGAGGTCACATTTTCATACCCGCATTATTGAACTACATCTTTGAAAGACAAAAGAACAGGAGATGTCCGGACATGTAGTTGTTGCTTAATGATTGTGTTGTCGGTCTGGAGAGGGCGGAGTGGCAGGTTGCTTAAGAGTTTTACATTTTCCCATGGTATAATGCTGGTGATATGGTTAGCTATAATTAAAGGGTTATATAAATAAGCCATTGGGAAACAAATTAATTTATTTCCTTGGTGGGGCTAGTTATGTAATTTGAGGCTTACGCGCTGATCTGCTTTCTCTTTGAAGCACTCAGCCCCCCCAAACCTGGTCCTCCTCTACCAATTGTTTTAAAATAATTCCAAAACACGTCAGAGGAATGCAGATGTTAAATGTGCTGCAGCTTGAACTTCCTTCAAGCAGCAATGCCCTTAATGAGAAAAAGCTGGAGAGCAGAGTGAGACCTGGCTTGTAAAGCCGTTTTATGGTACGTTTGTTACTTTATCAGAAAAGGCCTTCGCGCAGACGGAGCGGAGTAACCCATAATGCAGGGGAGCTGCCGATGCCAGCAGACCACTTCTACTCGGCAGCAGCACCCACCACTACCCCCCACGCTTGCAGGTAGCGGAAGAAGTCATCACCTGGATCTCATCTGGGGCATCTTTATTGATTTTGGTGATGCTCGGCCTCCTTGTATTTACTCAGAATCCGGCCCAGTCTTGGGGATGGCAAATGGAAGGTAAGGCTGGTTCCTACCCCCAGCAGAGAAATTACCCTTTCCCAAGGAAATAATAAGTCCAACTTAGAAAAATAAAGCAAAACACTTTTTCCTCTTATGCCTGTGTTGCGTTTACGAGCTTACAAGTAACATCATCAAGCTACCTGCCATTCTCTAAGCAAATCTTTATTTAATCGTGTATTTTTTTTTTATTTTCTTCCCTAGGAATGTAAAGCCTCAAGCATTAGAAATCTTAAACAAATTCCTAAAATTTAATTTTGCATACAGAGCTGTAGTACAGAAAACAAACAATTTCCATGAAAGCTATTTTAATAACAGCTATGCTCGTTTCCTGTGACAGACATCATTTTGGCCTCACAAGAAAAAAGAAAAAAAAAAGAAAAAGAAAAAGTAGCATTAAATGTCTTGACATAAAGACTGTGGCTACACTTCAGACAACTCTTCCAGGCCCCAGCTGTGAGATTCAAACAAGCTTCACCAACCACAGGGAAGTGTTCTTCTCTGATAATTCTGGTGTTGAAAAAAAAGACATAAAGCATTAAATCAGTTATAGAACATGCTCTCATACTTTCCTCCTCTGACATACATGCCTTGTTATAAAAGATCTCAACCCTAACCTCTTGGACTTGCCATTGTGGAAGTCCCCACCAGCAGAGGAAGAACGGGAGTGCTGGTTTCTCTTTGGTTTAGATTTTAAGATTTCTACTCTCAGGATAATTCCAAGTCTCAATTTCTTTTTAAGCTTATGCTGAATGTAGTGCAGTAACTTCACAGCTTGTGCCTTTGGAACGAACACCAACCAAAACTGCTGATCGTGTTTATCTTACACTACAGGGAAGACACTGATCAAAGCAACGTCTATTTTAATCACAACTCTTCCCAAAGTGGCAGCTCCCACTGCCAGCGTTCCTCTGCTGACACTGCAGAAAGAACAAAGGAAAACAGTCCTCCCAATTAGCAACTGTCTGGAGGCAAATTTGAAGCCATCCAGCAGAGCTTCGTATCACTGAAGCAGATAGCAAGTTGAAGACTAGGATGAAGTTGGGCTTGCACCCAGTGTATTTGTCTCTGATGGATTTTGAAGGGACTCGGTCTGGACTCTTGCTCATAAGGTGTTTCTTGTTTCAGCATTTTGAAATTAACGGCTTTTCTTTTCAAATCCTAATCACAGACTGCAAAGAAAAGAAGGAAATTCTTCAATAGGGGCCTACTGAATTGGACTTTTCTGTGCAGGTTTGGTTAATTTTTGTGGGAGCTTCCTGCTGTTTGCAGTCAGCATTGGCTTAGGCAGAACAAGAGGTACAACGGTTCAGTCCCTGATTCTCCTACGATTTTGTAGTACAGCCAGGCACACAACTTTAGTGCCTAAGTTTGCTGGTGGCACCTTGGCCTACTCTTGTCAGTAAAGAAACTTTTGGCCAGTTCAGCCCAGCTCCAGCCCCAAGCTGAGCCTAAGCGTCTTGTTCCCCTGACTGAGTTTCCAAAATGCATCACCAGAATATGCAGAAAATAGGCAGCGTCAATACTGGAGTGAGGGGAATGACAAGCTTTTAGGCATTTGAGGGGATGAAATTGGGACTTGTGAGATCAGAAATGGTGGTTTCCTACAAAACTTGTGTAGATAAACATTTGCATTAATCCATTTATCTTAACGAAACCTAACTTTAATCACACTTAACTCCAATCACACACATGTCCCAGTTACGCCAACAGCACCCAAATGCATGCTTGAGTGTTTCACTGGCTCATGTTCTTCTGAATTGCAACTTCAATGTTTTCATTCAAAAATCTGGCAAATAAAACTGTTCTTTGTCTTAGATGCTACAGGTCAGGTTTCAGCACATCCTGAATCTTTCTACTGTCTTTTGAACCTCTGAAGATGCTACTGTGCTCGGACTCCACATGACTCTTCTCTTAGAAGAAGAGCAGCATTGTAAGTTGTATATATGATGTATTTTTCTATTCGCTGTGGAGAATCTGCTCTCAAAGGAAGGGCCAAAAGTATTTTGAGCAAGGTTCTACTAGTTTACATAGCTGATTAAAACTCGAGGCGCTGGTTTTTTATTGAAATAGTATCCGCTATTCATCACAACAGCCCATCGAAGCCCGAGGGTAAAACACCCTTTTGGCAGCCGCATTGTTAAAACTGAGCCTCACACTGAGGTGAGAAAATAAACTGAAGACGCTTTGAGGGAATTTTTGGAGACTGTATGTAAACTCTGTGTCTTTATTATTTCTTGCTACAGCTGACTGGGTCTCCGGTTTTATATGTCAGTTGAAACAACAGCACCAGCAAATTAGCTGCTGCCGATTCCTTGCTATCACACAGGAGGAACCTGCTGGGGCAGTGAGCGGCAGTGTGGGCTCCTTTGGCAATTTCCAATGAAATTTGAACTTTTGATCTTCTGACCTTTGAAAGGGGACGGTTTATAATTCACAGCAAACACTGCACACCTATTAGCCATGGGTAGATGTGACAGTGACACAGATGAGCCATTGCCTTCTGAGGAGGTAATTACCATATGCATCTCATTGCTCAGGCAGCGGACAACACAGGAAGATGCATTCTCAGGAAATAGTAGCCTTGCAAGATGTGTTATTGTCTATCAGCAGTAAGCAAGACTCCCTCTGTGGAGTGCAGGTAGGACAAAACCAAAGCAAGGCAAAAAAAAAAAAGCAGCAGCAGCAAAGCTGCCTCAAGGAGCTCATATTAGTGTTCAGCACTCCAGGGAACAAATGAGTACTGGTTATGATGAAGTCTTTTGCTTCCTGTAGTGCTTGGCATTCCTTAATATATATTGAAGGCTTTGAATTGCTGTTCTCCATCGCAGCATCAAAGAGTAAAGGGGCTGATTGTTGGCAGATTTGGTCATTTGAACATCATCCTTTTTGACCTGCCTGTCTCTCTTTCTTGTTATGTTAAACAGATATGTTTTGCTTTCACATGCTGCATCCACACAAGTCCACAAACAAATGATGCTTGCTACAGAGTCACATCAGCCTCAGCAGGACCTGCCTGGAGTCAGCTGAACATCGGTGGCGATCACCAGGGTTGCATGACCTTGCGCAAGTGAGAGGTGGACTCTGTACGGGGAGATCAGTAGAATCAGTAAACACCGTCCTGATGTAAATGCCACATGGAAAAGGGCTCAGCCCCTGGTGAGCTTTATTGCAGTTGGAGAACCTGGCAGAAGTTATCATACCTTGAAGACAACATCTTCTTGTGGCAGGCTCAGGTAAAAGACTAGGACCCAGATCTTCAGACATGTCCAGTGGTTCTGAATGCTGTAATGTTTTGAAATCAATTTCCCAGATGTGGTGAGTCACACAAATCTGAAATAAACTTTCCTCTTTATTTCCATCAGTGAATTGCAGGTCTTCTCTGGGGTTTTTCCTTGAATATTCCAAGAGTTCCAGTCTGAGCACACCGGTTTTGTACTAAAGAGTGCCTAGAAAATATGTATGCGCTAAGTAAGTATGAAATGTTTCTTATTTCTTACATCAAGCATATTTTCAAGGGACGGTTTTAAGTATCTGTTCCATTTTACCCTGTCCTGTATTTCCAGAAGAATCCCACACCAATTAAAACATTGATTTATTTAAAATACAATTAATGAGCTTTCTTTGTCCCCTGTCTCGTGCTGGAAAATCCCACCTGATCCCTAATTAACAACTTGATTTATTAAAAGTAAAACTAATAACCTCCCTTTGTCCTTTTCTTCCAGTTGCAGAATCCCACCTGATCCCAGATTACCATATTGATTTACTTAAAATTAAAATATATGTATTGCATAGTTTCATTATCATGCTTCACAGTGATTGCCTCAGGCATATGTTCCAAGTCAAGCGCTGAGGCTCTGATTTTACCACCCAGAGATCAAATACTTCAAGAAAAATAAAGTTGTTTAAAATGCTGTAGTGTACCCGTAGATGTTCAAGTATTTGAGTGTTTCTACTACTAAGGTCAATATAAAGTCAATGGTAGAACTCAGAGCATCAGCCTCTCAGATCCTGGTCCCACAGAACACTTGAGCACATGTTTGTCTTCAAATACTTGTGTCAGCCCACTGGTGTAGGTGGATCTCTGCAGGTCACTGTTCACAACTCCTGTGCATCCAGTGCTTTGCTAGATAATAAGTTTTTCTGCAAAGCACCGGTGATGTCCAGTGGTGTTCCTGCCTCACACAGAACAACCAGCCAAGAAGCATCAGCCAGAATGAGGGGGGGCAGAGCAGGACTTGTATGCCAGGGCTGATTCACCATGGGCTCAATCTCTTGTAAACAGCTTGTGGCAAGTCTAACGCAGTTTGGAAGTGTGTGTGTGTGCATAACGAGCTCAGAAACACCACTTATCAACAAGATCTAACCTTGACTTAAGCTGATATGAATATATCTGCAGGCAACACGAACCTGTTACATCCCGGTATGTAAACATTGAGGTATCCTTGGCCCTCTTCCCTGCGGTGTTCTGCAAAAACAAGCGGTGGGTCATTCATGGAAGACAATGCCTTCAGAGAGAGGAACTGAAAAATAATGGGCTGGTTTAGATGAAGCAAGACAGAAAGACGTGATCTCTGGCACTAAAGGCAAGTGGTCACAGGTTACATGAATTTCTTGCACCGAAAAGAACTGCAGAGAAATATCCCAATTTAGCGTACCGGCCAGTAAACCTCCTTGTAGCACTATACAAGTAGCAGGGCCACATCCCAAGCTCACAGGAACTCCAACACGCATCTCCTTTTCCTTCTGAGCTGTCCCTTCAGCCTGACTATTTCTCTGGGCAATAAAACAAGAAAATCAGATTGAATGCAAAGGGAAAGGAAGTACCCGCAGGCTACTTGTGCATTCTCTTCTTGTTCCCAAGAATGACAAGACCTACACACAAGCACTGGTAACCCTATAAGATCTTGAGGCTCTTTCTGAGTAGCATGACACAAGTCCACCACACCAGCACTATGCAAAGCAGCCATGCTCAAAAAGGGACCTGAACAAGACCCAGCACCTCTGCAAAGGAGAAGAATTGAAGCCATGTCCGAGATAAAAGACCTAAGGTGTCAGCCTGCCATGCAGGAAGGCTCTCAAACTTCGCATGCAGGCCCACGTTAAAGTTCTCTGAAGTGCTCTGGTGTTCCTTGAGGAAGGTTGGTGGTCTCTCTAGGGTAGTGACAGTCTGCATTTGACTCCCAGTCCCTGGCTTAGGGAGGGAGCCAGTCGCTGGGTTTCCAGAACAAAGCTGTAGTATGGCTGGCTCCATGACTTAATGGAATGGTAAGCTCTTCATCTCACTTGGCCAACATCTCCTCTGGCTACCATCCTAATAGTGAGATTTCCTAGTTAATGCTACTGACCTTCTACATATCTCCCTTCCAGTCTTGTAGACCCTCACAGGTTTAGCTCTTAAACATTTGTTGCTGTGCTCTTGTATGCAGTTGTGTCTACAGCTACGCACATCAGGCAAAAATGCCACAGTTTAAATAAAAATCAGTGAAAGGGGAAAAAGCAGCTGAAATAGATTATTTTCACATTATCTACCACATTGCTTAGCAGAGTTTGGAGCAGGTAGGGCACCTCATTTTAATTCTAAGCATGCAGAAGAGTGGCATCTAGTTGCTTAGCCTTTAAACTGTATTTTTCCTACTCCTTCCCTGAAAACAGCATGCATGCATTGTAGAACAGATAGGAGAGAAGAAGGAAGTTCCTCTTTTCTTACGGGAATGTAGACACCTGAATTCTCACATTTTTCTTACGACACATGGCTTCACCTCCCTCTGCTCACATGAGTCCTGCAAGGCTCCCAGTTAGCCCTTCAGGCAGGCAGTATTTTCAATGGGAAAAATGGTGAAACTAAGCACTGCCTTTTGTGTGTAATAACCCCAGAGACCTGTAATAACGCTGAGACCTGGGAGCCCCGGATCCGCGGCTTCCTTGCCTCAGGGGTTCAAACCCACATCTTGTACCAGGCTGTGGGCTAGGCTAGGGTGGGTGTTTTTCCCAGCTCCATCATGAGCTGTTCCATTGTGCTGAAAGAGATGAATAGAGCCGAAAGAGGAAAGTAATCATGGGTGATGAGGGATGCTGTCTGGGAAGGGAGGTGCAGGAGACACCTTGTTTTCGTTTCTTCTCTCAGACTGTTTCCATATTTTGTCTGAAGATGATTGTGTTTGAGATTCATAATAATTTTCTGGAGAAGGGACCTTTCCTCTCCAGGCAGCTAGACTCATTCCCGGATTCCCCACTTCTCTCCATGAGACACATCCCCACCCCCCTCTCCCAACCCCCCCCATTCCTGTACAGCCCCAAAACCAATAACCCCAAAACAGGTGCCACCAACAGAGACTACCTGTACGTAGCCAACAAGGACCCTCTTGGATGTTTGAAATTTCACCCCAACCTCTTTTACTGGGTGTGGGATCCTTGTCTGTCATTGTGACTAACAAAAAATATGTTGCCGTTAACTAAAAAATCTCCAAAAATCTGGGACTGTTTCCATTAAAATTTCTATTTAATCAGTCGCCCTCCCACCCCCCCTCCCTTAACTTCCACCACTGTATTCTTCTCACAGCAATGAATTACACAAATAATGGTAAAGGAAACGCATGACTGCCAAGCCAGTCACTCCAGGTATTATCTTATTAATCTTAATTGACATTTCCTTGTTTGTCTCTTTTATTTTTCCTTACTGCAGCTTTGCAGAGCCCTTATTCTAAATTCCAAGTGATAAGTCCAGCAAAAGGCACTGTTTATTACCCAACGAACCACATCTTAGTAGAAGATTGCTTTGAGGGTATTTGATACTATAATATCAAAGAGAAAGTGTGCAAAGGAAACTGTAAGTAATAACCAGTAGCTTTAGAGTAATGAAACCTAGAATTTCTTCCTACTTTTGTTTCTAGCTACTCAGCTGCAAGGAGGTGCTGTCTTTATTGGATGTTAGTTCTTTAAGACCAGCCTCTGTTTTCAGCAGTGGTCAGTATCTGATGTGGAGCAGGAAAGTGTATCCCTGCCCTACTGGCAACATGCACCTACGTAACATTGCAAATCTCAGCAGTGGCGAAGGACAACTTTCTTTTCAGTGCAGTGCTTTACAAGTGAAAGCTGTTTTTTTTTCTCTTTTTGCCTAGCCCTGGAGTTAGATCATACTTTGAGACAAACTTTTCTACATGAAGAATTGCTTATCAAAACTGATTTTAATGTATTTACTGGTTTTATATAAAAATATGGAAATAACAGCTTCGATTAGAATTAATTTTATTTAGAAACTTTATCCTGGTACTTGAATTATAATGCTATCAAATGGACCAACCCTCCACCCAGACATTCACAAGAAATAAAAATTTTCACCATTTAAATAACACACTTATTTCAGTTTTTCTTGTTGCTTCAACCTCCCTAGAAATCAAAGAAAAGCATTTTCCAACCACTTTATTTAGCTCCAGTGATACTGCCACAACGACGCAGAAAATACACAATTACATTCCCAGCCCTCAAAGCTTACTCACTGTGAGACAGATACACTTCAACTCCAGAAACTAAAATTGCTCAGAAGCCTGGAGACATTTGGAAGAGGGAGCTCACCTACGCTGAACAAATCCTTCATGTTACCACACCAGCGGTGATGAAACCATGTAGGCAAAGCAGGCAGCATATTCTTCTTCTCTTTGGACGATCCAAAAAGAAAGGCTCTTTATTCCACTATTAACACTTTCTTTGAGCTCAGTGCAAATTTTTGGAATGTGAAGGATGTTTTCCTGTGTAGTCATGGAACATTGTTCCAAAGAGCTGCCCATGAATATCATGGGTGAAAGTATGTTTCACACACCTGCTGGAGACAGGGATGAGGAAATGCTGTTTGCACTTGTAGAAGAATTAATTCATTCAAAGCTTGCAAAAATGCTTGCTGGTTTTTATAAATAGACTACATAGGAACAAGTGTGTTGAAGGTGAAGAAGTGACCTTTGGTTACCAAGTAAACCTTGACGCAAGGTTTACTTGGTACCACTTCACTTGGACAGTTAACCTTGGTGATCTCTGCTCAAGATTTTGCTTCAAGGTCAGCTTTCTCTTTCACATGTAATTCTTCTACTGCACAGGAATGTGCATGAGCTCTGTCTCTGTGGTACCTGAATGCTTAACTATATTTTTAGGAAGTATGCTCATTTTTCAAGGGGAGAAACAGGCCACAGCAGTCTAGATACCTTGACCACGTTTGGTCAGGAGATGTGTGGTGCAAACATGATCTGAGCTCTTAATTTCTAGCCTTCTGTAAGGTCAAGGTAATCGAAGAGAAAAGTCTCTGCTACCACATTATTAAGGACATTACAAAATTATGGGGAAATAGTAAATTTATATGCAGAATATTTTATTTTCTGTGCTCAGATCTATCAGGACTGCAGACGCACGAAATGCTTGTATCTACATCACTCCTTCAGAATAATGGTAATTTCGTAGGCGTTAACATTATCTTCCCACAGGCCTAACGTCAGTAAATTAGTTCAAGATCCTCAGATAGATACTTATTATTTTCGGTCAAAGTATAATGAATAAGCTTCTCTAGTACAAAGGATGTTAGGTTTCATTAAATTAACTGGATAAACTGGTCTATCATCAATATACTAAATAAGGGCACATCCCAGTTTGTTTCCAAAGCTACATTTTGTTTTTCCATCCTGTATTTCTCTGGAAAAACAAATGAGTGCAGAGTAATAACTCTCAACCCAACATCTTCCTGCTGGCACCTTCTCCAAAGAACCAATAAATCTACGTGGCCCTCTTGCAGATGGTTCAGCTTTGTGAGACAGAGCTCTGTACCTACTCATTGATGATTCGTGATTCTTAATTGGACCCTCCACCTCAGTAACTAAAGAAACTTTCTTCCTCGGGAATCTTTATAAATGAACTGAAGAAAGCTAAGCTATGTCTTTCGTGGCAGGGTAAAGATCCCTTTTAACAGGGTTTAGTAGGGACTCCCCAGCTACTCAAGAACAAGCACGTCACACCTCTCTTCAGAGAATCACAGAGGTGTTTTCTGGTGGTAGATGTGCTCTGACATCGCTTACCAGCAAGAAAAAACATGACAGGGACTGCTCTAGTACACTTTGAGGAACATCAAAAGAGCAAGTAGAGAACTCATGCTCTATCAGCAGAAGAAAACATTTCCTCATAATCAGAGGGAAGAAACCAATTCCATTACATTCTCTTCTCGTGTTTTGAGCAGAGCTTTGACAAAGGATTGCATTTTCCCCAGAGCAGTTTAAACAAAACAAAAACCCAAGAGGTCTATTCCACAGGCATTTTCCTGGTATCCTCTGACATGCAGATGACTGATGATATCACCACAGCTGTTATCTCAAATGTCTGCCTCCGAGCAAATTAAAGGTAGAGAAAAGCCAAAACACTTGAAGAGATGAATACAGAAGGCATTTGCCAGTCATTTGCTGGCCATGGGTTGCCTGCTGTCTGGGTAAAATGAACCCTGTTTGCTTTATAAGAAAATTACAGAGCTGGCATCCTTGCAGCTTACATACAACATGAAGAACACCGCCATTGCCAGGAGTGAAGGCAGGAGCAGAGCTGCCCCGGAAGGGGGCCAAGCCAGGACCCAAGGAGGACCCCCATGCAAGCTGTGGCAGACATGGTAAGTGGATAATGTAAGCGCAGGGTCCACTCTGGGGGTCCAGCCAGGAGCAGCAGGAGATGGGGCTGAGGACAAGCATTGGTCTAAATTCAGGTAGGCTCCAGCCACCATCTCTGGGCTCTTGGACGTTCTCCTTTGATGCAAAAGTTCTCCTACTGTGAGATGCTGCTTGCACAGATTCATTCCAAACAGCTCCCACAGCAACATGCTGGTTTTATAGTGGGAGACACATAGCTAGGTGGTGTGGCCTACAGTGCCAAAATACATATGCCTTGGCATCAGGTGTTGGACTGAGCCTAATACTTGTGTGCAGTTTATGTGCTGGATACCTTGGATCTACACGGATCTGTGCTAGTAAGGGATGATCATTTTTTTGATGATCTGAGGGAAGAGTGATTCATCTGACAGGGACCAACAAGTTTCTGAAGTGATGTGTAAGCTTGTGGAGATGGGTTTTCTCTTCAGTTAGGTTACATCAAACCTGCATCCATTTGCTGCAGTCACAGATCCTCAAAATGTCCAGTCTGTGAAATGTGTAAAATTAGTTCAAACAAAATCTTCTGGACCAGGCCGAAGTCAAAGACACTGAGTGCTCTTGTCAGGGCTGTCAACGAGGGAATTAATATGCAACTAGCAATAATTGAGCTATTGGAGACAAGGTGAGAGATTAAGGGCTATTACTTTCAGTGTCCTAAGAACATAGTGACCTCCACATGAGAAAACCCAGAAGTTTGTAAGAGGTTCTGATTCTGAACGATACCATATCTCTGCAAAACTCTGCGTTTATAAAAAGTATCTCCCTACTGGATTGTTATCCATTTAAATTGTGTCCACATGTAACAAGCCCGGCTTTTGCATTCTTCTGACAACTCTGGAAGTAGAATTACCACAGAAATCTGCAGTATTTTAGTGGGAAGGGGGTACTACTAACCATAAAGCTCATATTGAAAATCCATCTGTCTTCTGATCTGAGGCTAAGGCAGGCCAAGAAAGCCACATGGGCCCTAGGAAGAGAAGTATCAGGGGAAGGGGAAGAGAAGGTCATCTTGGTTTTGTTGGGGAGGGAAAATGAAAGCTTTACAGGTGCTCAGGGAATAGGAACTTCACCATTTCACTGATGTCAGATAACTGTCTGTAACCGGGATGTTCATTTTAATAGTCAAACCTTCAGCATTACACAGTACTAACCGTGGGATAAAAGACATCCAGGAAAGGTCAAGAATTGTCAAGATTTCAGATTAAATTCAAGAAGCAGCAGAATAGATAAAATGATGGAGAGGAAGTTAACAAATCCTGGTTTGGCTCCTGCTTCTGCCTATGATTTTGAAAATGTCACCTTTCTTCTCTGTATACATGTTTCTCAAGCCTTCAGCATCTGTTTTGCATTTGCAGCAGATCTTCCCAGTAAGGGTGCATCTCCATGAACTTTTTCATAGGCTCTCAGAATGGGTTAGCTCATATCGGGAGCACACTTTGGAACTGAACTTCCCATCACCCCTACATACAGTGCTTGAGTTCACAGGCAGAGCAGGGCAGAACCTTGTCCCACTGCCCCAGGCACTGGGGAACCTCCGTGGGGAGAGGGACTGGCCAAGGAGGAGCTGGAGTACTTGAGTGAATACCCACAGAAAGTTAAGTGTAGCTTGACTTGGTGATGTGCCGCACTTTTAAATGTCTTTTGGGTCACTGAAACCTTTTCAAGAATCATAAGAGACCCATCTGCCACCTGCTGAGCATCACCTCATTTCTGTCCTTCCTGTGACTGGCCCCTTGTGAGACACCAAGAAAGACCACTCTGGTGAAAGGCACTTCCAGGAATGATATTTTCCAGAGAAAAAGCCTTTTCTCTGCTCTAAGAGTTAAAATTCTTCCTTGTCATTCCTGGAAAACGATGCAGTCTAAAAAATCCTGGTGGAGTAAGAAAACAATCATGGTGGAGGTTGTGTAAAACAAACAAAAAACTTGGAAAAACTTCCAGTTGAGGAGTATCAAATTCTGGAGGTTACCAGCATTTTGTAAAGGTGCCCTGACACGGTTTCTTGCAGAAACATTTGTGAAACTTCGGTTAAACTTAGGTTGTTTGACTCTTTTGGTTGGAAGTAAAACAAAACGCTGTGGTTTTTACTTTTCATCTGCTATAATTAAGGAAACAATTGAACCGCGTTCCTTGTGGGTGTTAGGAATTGCACTTTATTAAGTAAGGCTCAAGTAAGATTTAAGCAGAACTGGAAAAAAAATTCTACTCACTGGTTTTTATGACTTTTGAAATGTATAGAGAGTCAGTATGCGCATCTCTGCTCTATTCTTGTGGTGACTCCTGCTAAATATTTGAACTGATGAGTCTGCAACCTGAATGATGACAGAATTTTAAAACACTTATTGCTGAATATTATGGGAAGCACATTCCATAGGTTTGCTCAAACTTTAGCCTTCCTGCTATTTTCACTGGAAGCCTTGCATGATATTGGAAGTGCTCACAACTTGTGTCTCTAAAAATTACAAGCAAGATGCTGTTCCAGGTTAAGGTAATTTGGGAACAAAGTCATTGGCATAATTCATTGCAGCGGGGAGGGTAAAAGAAATCTTTCTTCTCATCATCTGCTGTACTTTTTTAGTACACAGCACCTGACAGGGCTTGCACAACTTGTAATGTACAGATCAAAAATCTCTGCTGGCCTAAGGGAACGTGGGTCCACTGCAGTCCATGGATCTGTGCCGGTTCACATTACATTTTCTCCAAAATGAAGCAAGTAGTGCAAGAAAGTAGAAGTTTCCCTGAAAAGCTGCTTCTTTTCAGAAAGAACAATATTCACTAATCAACAACAGCCAATTCCCTTTTCGCCTGCCCCCAACTCCTTGTCCTTACTGTCTCTGTGAGACTATAAATTGATCTTTGTAACATGTCCAGAAGATTAAAAATAATCTAGGATCTCACAGAATACTGAAATACGTTGCTTGTTCCAGAACTGGGATTTCCTTAGGGAGGTGCTGCTTTAAAGTTAAACCAAGATAACTTCAG
>NW_010420329.1:89082-107555 GCF_000710305.1 Buceros rhinoceros silvestris
GAGTGTCGCTCCAATCCTGTGTCCAGGAGCTGATTCCTTGGGATTCAGTTTCCTAGACTTTCACAGACATTGCCAAAAAGAGTTTTTAAAAAAGAACAGAAGTAGACTTAGCAAGAAAGACCTTTCTTTGCATTGAAGTATTCCCAGTAAATTGCTGGGTGGAACGAGTAGAGGCCACATCAGCTGTGGAAGCAGAAAAATTGTTTAATATCGGTTTTACACGCCACAGCATAATGTTTCTGCAGTCTCTAAGGAGGACCTGTAAATATCACGTAACGGTTCATGTGCCAGAATATCCACGCTGACCGAATTTTCAGGTCTGACGTTTACTTTTATCTCTTCAGATAGGACAGATCAACATACATCAAGTGATTTACAGATGTACCAGTCACTGTCAGCTAAACCACGATGCTTTAGGATTCAAACAGCAAAAAAGAGTCAACCTGACGAGTCCCAGCATCAACCAGCTTCCACAGGTGAGCCCCATGGTACAGCCTTTCTTGCCAGTAGCAACGAGCACTTGCTGAGCAGAAAGAAGCTGCCCTGGGCACCTGAGAATTTCGTACTGCCCTTGGGGCTACCGTGCCCCTGGATCATGGTATTCAGTGCATGAAAGTTTGTGCAAAGCCCCTGAGGTTGGTTGTCTTCTGGGGAAAGAAGGATGTACCACGAAGGAGAGACATGGTTGCAAAGACCCTGTTGCGTCATTTAGAGCTTCTTCACAGCTCTGTCACAGCAGCTTTGGGGGGCTGAGTAGCTGTCTTTGAACCCAGTTTCCGTCCACACCTGAGAGCAGGAGATAGCGATCACCAATCTTTTAATAGAATAGGGAAGAATTTGAAGCACCGCTTCAGGATTAGAGAACAAGATTTGGTTTTATTAGGAAAGTATACCTCTCCTCCAAAAACTGTTTCCAAAAACGTACACTAATCCAGCTAGCACGATCATCTGTTTGCACAGCAAGCCCTTTGACACTGTTTGCCTTCTTCCAGATGACTTTCGTAGCCCACCTGGGAAATAAATTACTGGGCAGTGCTCGAGTTAGTAAACCTACATACACCCATAAAAGTTCAAACCGAAGTGTGATCATCAAGTACTTACAGGTCAGTAATCACACCCTTAATTTTCAGAAATAATTGGAAGGAGATGGTACTATCCAGAGAAAAAGGTCTTTCCTTTTCCTTTCCTAATATCCCATTACAAGTTAGTAATAAGTATAAAAATTAGGACCTGGCTGATCATTTGCTGAAGCCAACGGAAAAGCTTTCCTCAATGCCAGGGCACTTTGGTGGGAGCCCTTCAAACCTTTCAATTCAGAAAAGCACCTATGTCATAAGTACTTTATGAGGTCCAGTAATATCGCCCCGTTTTGTGGGACATAGCTACAGCCTTGAAGTTAATATGTTTAAATACTTTGAAGAATAGGAGTGCGCTTAGAGCCAAGGATAGGCTCTAAGAGGCCCTTAATATTTAGCAGACCACGCTGCTTGCCATGCACAGATCTTCTGCCATTTAAGCTGTGTGTATTCATGTGATTTTTGGAAAAGGGGTCTTCTAGCATGGTTTTGAAAAGATGTTACCTGAGAACACCAGCTAGAGGTAGTACGATGGACTCGTTCAAAAGCAGGCTTTTGTAGAAAGTGTTTGAGCTATGTAGTTCTCTCAGTTTACTCTCAAGTCATGCTGCTGCTGTGCATCTGAGTCCCAATCTTACAAATAAAAAGGTTGCACTAGTTCCAAGGGTTCTGACAACAAAGAAAGGCATGAGGATGCAGTCTGCTCCTGACAGCTTTTCTTTAGACCGTTTTTTTTCCTTTGCAGTTGAATAGTCTAAGCGCGTTTCAGTGGTTCTGTGCTCCCAGCACACATCATCTGCAGCAGCCAAAGTCAGCCGAAACACTCTCATAGGTTGGGTTTCAAACAGGGAGTTTCTCATAGCATGATCCACCGCCTTTCCAGCAAATCACAGGTGTTCTCCACATGGTGTGAGCAGGTGAGAGCACGGCTTTGCCAAACCACGATGAAGTTTGGTAGCTGAAATACAAAATCCAGGTTTGGCCTGAGATCTGAATCTGGCACGCCACTTTATCCTCTGCTCCGAGCCAAATCAAACTGCAGCATGTCATGAAAACCAAACACCACTGTGCTCTGGATCACTTATGATCTGGATCCAGCTATAAACTCCAATGAGGAATCTCCTCTTTATGTACACAACAGTGGTGCTGATGCGCAACATATTCCCTCATTAGCTAGAGGTGGTAGCACTCTAAGAGGAATTCAAACACCTGGAAGTGTGCACCTAAAAGTCTATGGGGAAGAAGCTAAAACACTGGGAAGGCTTTGGGGGTGCAATGAAATTGCTGCTCCGTGTAGCTCTAAAAAAAAAAACCCCGAAAGAAACACAAAAGCAAAACTTATGGATGGTTCAAATGCTGAGGCAAAGCACCTCCTCTGTCTTTTTGGCTCCTAAAGTCTCTTACTAGTTTAAGAGCTGCCAGGCATACAGAGTAATTCTTTCAGCCCACCTGAGCTTCTTTGGAGGGGAAAACTAATTGCAAAGGATGTGTTCCATTTTCTTCAGGAAGTGGTCCTCACCACAGATCCAGCTCTGCTGCAGCCTCCTGAGGACTTGCAGGACTTCTGTGGTGTGCCAGCTTGCCCAGGTGATCCTGCTGCCCAGGCGTTCCTGCTCTCCTGTTCCCTCTTGTACTTTTTTTCACTTATTTTAATAGGGAAGGATTTGAATTTTTCTTCTAGTGTATTTGGCGCTTCTGTTAGAGCCTTTGACATGGAAAAAGACTGATCTTTCAAATGCCTCTGGCACTCCTTGTGAAAGGTGATTTTTAAAAAGCCATTTTATTTTTCTTCCTGGCAGCAATATCAAAGGAACAATCAGTGCCTGATTTAGAGCCAACAATTTATTTCCATTATAATAAACAGAAAACAATGGCATGCTGCCTTATTAGTTATTCACTTTCCAAGTCAACAAACTTGGAGGGTTGGGATGAGATCTAACCAGAGATACGCTTTGATGTTTTCAGTTTGGAGAATTGGTCTCCTAGCCAAAACACTGAGCAATGCCAGTTCTGGGGGAAGAGGGGAGGGAAGGAAGGGCAGAGGGAATGGAGGGAGTCGCTGAAAGCATAGGGCAGGGGTTAGCTACTGGAAGAGCTGGGTATATTGTGGCGTGATGGCAGCTGGTTATAAGAAGATATTGGAGTCGTGATTGTGCTACTCAGGAGTCTGACATCAGATGCAACTCGTGTGCGAAGAGCAGCAGCCGGAATGATTTCAGTGTAGCTATTTTGATTTATACCCATTGAGGATCTAGTTCAGAACACACTCAAGATCTGCTGCTGTGCGTCAGAACAGCCACTTCGCTGGTCTTTGGAGTGCGTGTTGCGGAGGCTGATGGATTCAGACCAAACCAGAGGTGCACAGCAGCCTTGGGTACTCATGCTTCTCTCCCAGGAGCAAGTTGTTAGTCTTCTGGCACCGTCATATGAACACTGCTTTGTAGGGAATGTTGCTAAGCAAAGTGAGTTTTGGTATTTGTCACTGTACTTTGTTGTTTTAGCACTGGTTTCACATCTGTGTAACACTGCAGGAGGGGAAACTCCTCAGTGGAAACATGAGAGTAAAAATGTTTTGAAGTATTTCATTTTATATGCCTAAAGGAACAGAGGAGCTATGGAAAACTATCTCACAAGTGGGTGTAAGCATGAAAGGTATATATCTGCTATTTTTCTACACAGAAAATTCTAACCAACTTCTTTCTTGGTGTCACGATGAGAACAAATACTGAAAAAGTCAAGGACTCCCCATTGCCTTGAATGCATTTCGCCAACATTCCCAGAACAATCAAAATATCCATATTATTTAACAGAGCAGAAAGCCCAAACGTAGTGCAAAGCAATTGATCATTCCTTGTTTATTAATCATGTGGCTCACGGACAAGTTGCCCCAACCCTTTTGAATTCTCTTCTGGTAAAATATACGAACGCATAAAGAACATTTTTTTTCCCCACAGTATTGATGCTGTAAACCACGCAAGTGTTTTGTAACAGCAAACAAATAAATAGACAACAGTAAGTGAAGTAGATATTTTGCTTTAGTGGAGAACTGCCTGTGCATCTCAGGGAGAGATATTCCTCTGCCTACCTGTAGATTTTTATTTAAAGCGAATTTCTGTAGGATTTTTTTTTTAAAAACACAGAAAATCACAAACTTCTCCAAAGCCAAAAGAAATCTTGCCATCCTTACGAGGAGCAAGGCAAGTGGCAACCTGTTTTAGAAAAGATATTGCATGGTGATCATAAACCATTATCCAGGAGGTAACCAAATACCACACAGAAAACCAAAAATATTTGTTGGGAAGAAATGTCTCCTCTGTGCAAAGATGTTTACTAATGGTTTTGTGTGTTATGGTCATACTGCCTTTAAACGGCCAAACCCATAGTTATCACAGAGGAGAGAATCTGAAGCAGGTGATATTGCACAAAAGATCATTTTGTACTTCACTGGGCCATGAGAATCTGTGTGATGATGATGATTTTCAGAGAGCAAAGTCATCTTATCGGATCCAAGCCCCAGAGAGTTTCTTGAACTGGCACTTACAAAGATACCTACTTGTAATGACCGGCAGTGTCAGTCTGTCACTCGCACAGGTCAATTTTCGGTGCAGAATAACACTTTTAAATCCTGCTTGAGCAGTTTCCTTTCCTTTGAACCCTCTTTCTTATTGCCAGATGCTCAGTCACAGCCTGGCCCCTGTTCTTCCAGTCCTCCTGTAAATGGAAGCAAATTTCCACCGAAAGCTTCCTTGGGGGCATAAGGAAATTAGAGAAAGAATAGACCTGGAGCCCTCTCATGTAGCTAAACGTCAGACATTGCAGCCAAATTCTCTTTCCTGTGCTGTGTTCCAACACGATCAGCCTTTCTCCTAGCCTAGAAATTCTGGCTTCTTCCTTTATTCCAGCCAGTCTCCTTTCAGTAGAGGCATGTGACACCTAGCCTTGATCCTCCTAACCACAGCAACACAACGCATCCCACAAGAAGGGCTCTGCCTCTTGCCCTTCTGCGTTTTCATGATTGCCTTCTGGACAGTAATAGACGATGCTGAATTGCTTTCAACAGACATATAAGCTTATGCCCCTGCTTCAAATGCTGGCTCTCTCTCTCCCATCCTTTTAATTTTACTCCTTTGGCTCAGCCTTCCTGCTGGACCCCACTCATTTCTCAAGCCAGAAGTCTGCATGTTCGTAGCCATGAAGTCCCAGCATGCAACATGTTCCAGCATGAAGTGATTTCAGGTTGGCGAAGCTGAGGCCAGCCTGGATGCTTCCTCTCCTGTTGTTAAATAATACCAGTCATCACACAGTAAACATTTATGGTGAGGAAGCTGCAGCGTGAGCCATCACACGGCATACAGGCGAAAATACATGGCTAAGTTAATTCCAAGAACGAATAAGATCGGTGTTTCACAGGGCAATAGGAGCCATCTCTGATGTATCTGTCTTTTTATTGGTCCTTGCCATGAGTTCAGTAAATATTCGTAGGAATGTATGGAGTGCAAAGGCCTTCACTGAGGTAGGTACCTTGGTTTACCAGTGTCTTGACTAAAATCTTCCGAAACTGGTGAAGGCAAGCAAGGGAAGAATATTGTCTCTTCTGTCTCACAGGTGCAGAGGGCCAGGCAGCAACGCTTTTGGGTGAGGTCCTCAAGAGTCATGCAGAGGATCTGCTGAGGAAACAGGAGCTCAGAACAGGTATCGTGAATCTTTAACTCCTGTGCATGCTTTTGATGAGGGGTCAAATCCTACTCCTACAAAACCCCACTGAAGGGAGCAGCGTAACTACACATGGATAGATGAGAGAGACATTGCCTATTCTTTCAGTCGTGTCAGATTTCCCCGAAATGTTTTATCTAACTGCCAGACAGAACTACTCAAATCTGCAGCCAGCGTTATTTGGGCAGGGCATGGAGGTGAGAAGCCCAGCATTCAGCAGAGATTCCTTGGAGTATCTTTAAGATCTTGGATCACATAAAACAGTCCCCTCTCATTAAAAAAAAAAAAAAAAGGGCACACAAACTTACCATTGTTGAGTGTTTCTTTAATAGAATCAGAAACAAATTTGTGACCTCGTGGCCCTGAGGTGGGAACACCATCTATAAACTTGCCCAGACATAGAAATCCATTCTGCCTGTCAGTAGGAGTTTGCCATTGAACATGTATATATAAAAAAAGCTGGTTTTACATCAGGCCAACATTTTTTAAATGCCACAGCTCACTTTATATGCCGTAAACCTTGTTAATGTTGCTAACAAGAAAGTTAAAAACTCAAAGCTATAAAAATAGGAATGCCACTGCTAACTAAATAAATATACCAAAGAGAACCAAATATTCAGATACGAGTTCTGGAATGGCTTGTGTCCAGGGAGGATGAAAAAAAAATAATAACCTGGGTTGTTTCTGATGTTATAAAACCTCCCTACAGTCAGCAAAATTGTCTCCTGTTGAGTGTTTGACTTAATTTCAAATGGATCTCGAGGATTCAGGACTACAGCATGGAGGAAGCGGCCAGTCATTTCAGAAGGCAGGGCAGGCGAGCAGCAAGGACCGTGCCAGCAAGGACAATTCAGCCCAGAAGTCTAGATGGGACAGGGAAGGAGGGAGCTTTCTTTCCATCTGAGTCAAGAACAGATTGTTAACGTGACAGCAGTGGGGAAAAAGTTTCCATCAATACAGGCCACCTACGCATTCCGGCCTCTGCTGTTGGCTCTGGATCCAAGTTAACAGACCCACTTTGTGCCTGTTACACACAATCTGGGATGTATCTTGAATCTTTTTGACAGCCTGCACTCTATACTGCTTCAGGGGCTAGAACTTCCAGGGATTATTTTTGGCATTTACATTCTAACTACATACAATTTGAGCTGTTTATCGATGCACCTTCTTAACTCTGTAATGTAAGAATTGAGACCTGCTCCTAAGGTTGGGCCTTCTGACATCAGAGTTATGTGGGCTCACTTCTCTACTTAGCATTGGCAATTAATTTTGTGTCTTCTAGACTTTGCTCATGAAAAGCAACCTTCTTGTTTTCCTCATTTACTACCTTCTGGAAATTATGAATGGTCAATCTTAACAGATGTGATATTTACTCACATGATGGACCTTGGCTTACGGATTTTGGCAACATAAAAGAACATATATCTTATATACTTATTTATGTATATAAATCTAGAGGAGCTTATACAGTGAAGACAAGTGGGACAGAGCAAGAGGTGTTACTTTCACCTTCCTGTGAATGAGGGCTTCAACTCTTTCCAAGAGCAAGTTCTGTACATGCCTTTTCCCCCATTGGCGTGTGGAGCATAATGTATTGTCAGACAGGTATGGAGTAAACTCCTATTTACTTAAGCATTAGTTTCCTGATCCCAATCCCAAACTCTGTTTGTGGAACTCTTACAGACTCTACATTAGCTGCTAAGAAAGGCAAACTGATGGCTCGACCCCGTAAACAACAAACACTCCCTCCTCCTCAAAGGCATTTGTAGAAATAGGGACAACTTGTCAGGGCCCTGTGTGCATTAATAGGCCTTGATTGCCCTGACCCAACCTCATCTGGGGTGACCAGCCACACTTGAGAGCCCCTGACCCACACACCTTCTCCTCATTGGTCCGGGGATGCATTTAATCTCAGGCTTGGGTAGCCAGTCCTCGCAGGAGCTGTACTGAAGAGGGATGTATCTCTAATACTAAAACTGACTCTATGTTCTTGAGAGACCCTCAAACATGCTTTGAAGAGTTAGGTCACTTGCTGCTTTCAAAAATATGAGCACGTGGACCAAAAGCACCATATGATGGGGCCTAGAATTGGAAACTATTATTTCTAGCCGTGCCTCATACAGGGCGGTTGGATTTTTAAGCAAACTGTTTCCCTACTGTCCTGGGGGACCTTACTGCTGTCTCTAAGAATATCACAAAATTCCATCTTTGCTCTTTGTTCCTGAGCTTTAATTTAATGGCATAAAGAAGAGGGAGAAGAGTGAGCATGCTGTCAAGAGTGGTCTGTTAGATCACACTCACTGAAAGCAGCAAGGCTTAGACTTTGGAATACAGCCTAGTGACCTATGCTCTGACAACACAGATAGAGGAGCACCAAGAGCAACAAGGGTGTTGCAGACCTGGAAGTCCATGACTGCTCCTCTAAAGACAAGTCCTGAAAGGACCTCAGCATTCAGTACCCTCCAGGAGTTTATCAAGAACTGATGTAGCTCAGCAGCTTGCAGAGTAATGGCCTTGTTCATCGTGACATGTTCAGGTTCTCAAATATTGTTATCTTAAGCTTTATCTGAGCTAACTTTCTGTGTGCTGTGAGTGTTGAGATTCTTGTCTGTCTTCAGCAGCTAATCATAAGGGATTTTCTTTGTCTTCCCTTATTGCCCCCATGTTCCTTTGAGATATTTATTTCTTCTGTAGTGAGGACTAGCAGTTTACCTGCCCGGTGCTTGGATGTTTTTGCTTTTCTCCCTCACCTAGACCATTTTCACCAGATCATTTGCCAGATTTCTGTGGTTTTGGTCAGACATACCAAATCTCCCATCACTGAAGGCTACAGAGACAACCTTCTTCCAGCATGACATAACTAAGGGAAAGAACATTTGGGGCTTTGAAGAGGATTTGGTACTAGCTCTTAGCAATGATTAAAAATATATATACATTTAAAAATGTACTCCTAATATAGATTAACATATTTTACGCTCAACCCTTGGTTGTTGTAGCCACCTATGGGTCAGAAATGAGGAATTGCTGGATGATGGCAAACTGTGCAGAAAGCTCTTTCAGTTATGTTTACACCTTTGTGCATTTATTCGACTTTGCTTCCACAATGAAGGAAAAATTACTTAGACTATCCTGCTTCTTGTAAAGGGAAGAAAACAAATGTACACTTCTCCAAGGCTACAGTAATGCCTGAACTTGTCCGAAGATGGTTGTCTTTCTTCATACGGAGATTATGTGCATGATTAACCACCAGTTAACGATTCAATTGATTACTGATTGAAATTGAATCTAAGCAGCTGATGGGGATGATATTATCGTTGAGGAGTGAGGAAGAAAGGTAATCCAACTGAGAAATCTTTTGTTCTATGGCTAATTAAAAAAAAAACAAACCAAACAGGCATCATCTTTAGCTCTTCAAAGCTTAAATCAAATTTGATGCAGCTGTTTGGTCTATTTGAAACAATGAACTGGTTAGCTACAAGGCTCAGTACAGTATGCTCACAGGAGACAAACTGGTGGGATTTTAGCAAGGATATTTTATTTTTAAGGGCTACTGGTTACAACTTGGTGATAAGTTTTCGCCTTTCCCCCCCTCTTATTCTCCGTACTGACTGCAATTTATTAAGCTATATTTCAAGAATAACATGCTGAGATGCTGATTTTTGTTGGAAGACCAAACTCAAAATTGCACTGAAATTGGATGCTGCCTGGGAACCATCATAATCAGGAGTTCGCCACTGAAGCCTAGGAACAATTTTGTGGAGATTCATGTTGCGTCTTGTCTAGGGCTTTCACAAATTAAAAATCTATTTATATATGAATTTTAAATCAAAGCACAACCATTCCGTGCTTTGATATAAAGCACTTGCATTTTTGTCTTCACCTCAAACATGGATTGTGTTCAGCACTCTCATTTGAATGTACAGCAGCACAAGTCCTGGGAAAGATGCTTTCTTCAGCAACCAAGTAAACTCTCTATTAATGCTTCTAAATTTCTAACACGAGAGACTAGATAAGGCAGGAGGATGGCAAAGTGTTGAACTGGCGGTATTGTACACCCTCTTGGAGGGTAACCAAGACAGATGTGAGACCTGAACTTTCCAATGGGATGTACTGTTGCAGACAATCTTTTCAACCAGTTTCCCTCCTTCTCCTTTGCCCCAGGGGTTTTCCAGTTGGGTTAGGCAGGTCCCAGTGCTTCTGCATATATGGGGTTTTCTCTCCTGTTGTCTATTCAGATTGCAGGGCTGAGGCTTAAGTGTTGAAGAAAAAAATTATAATAGAGTAATGGCTGCTGTTAAATATCAAAGGGAAAAAGAAAATGTAGAAAGGAGGAAAATAGGAAACAGGATGTAGTTCTAGTTGATTTGTATCTCAGGAACACACAAATCATTTTGTAACTGTGCAGGTAAATAACATTCCAGTTCCAAAACCAGGGTGGTTTGCAAGAAGATTTGATAGGTGGGGTTTTCTTATGCATTGGAAGTGCCTGTGAGATTTGTTTGGTTATGAAGCTGAGGTACATCATTTCACCTGAAAATTCTGACCAGTGGCACATTGCATATTCTCCAGGTGTTGCAGTCCTGAATAGCAATTTCTTGAACTGCTAATTTATAATGCTCATGAGTCTGGAGGTTGCAGGGGAAAGGGCAGAGTCTGTGATTGTTCCTGTAGCACAGTAACCTCTTCTGGGCATTTATGCACCAATCACAGCTTGGATTCTACTCAGTCCTTACAACTCCGGGTCCCTATTTCTTCAACACGAATAAAATTAATATGATGCCTAGATGCTATCTGGGGAGTTTTAGAAACATTAGTCAAAACGTACAGATATGGGCCCCTTCAGGGTGCATGCCTCGGCATCCCATCAATGAATGAATTATTCCGGTATCACCAGGCATTGCGTCTTCGATCTTGATTCCTTCTTTTATTCAAACATTTACACCTTACATTATTTGGTGGCAAACTTCTTCTGGTCCTGGTTATAATTCAGGAACCTTTACTGAACTAATCACCCCTATAGACAGGGGCATCCCCTTTCAGTGCCTTCTTTACTCTGAGACCATTCTGAGAAACGTGAAGAACATTTCAACATGAGAATTAATCCTGGGACCAAATTCAGGATCTGTAGGCAAAGGAACATTGAGGGAAGACAGATTTCTTCAAAGTCATCCATCCAGGGTCTAGTGCAGAGTTTAGTCCTTAGGAAAGAAGTCATTTCCATATAGACTCAGTCAGAAGTCATCCATGAGTAGAAAAAGAATAGGAAAAATCTTCTACAGTTCGAGTTCATCTACTGATGTGGTTTTATATTTTTTCCGAGCTCATGGAATTCAGTATCTTCGGTAGATGCAAAGCACTAGTTAATGTGTAACTGCTTTTCTGACGCTGTGGATGTTAGGTTATTGACATTCAATATGTGGTATTAGCAGCAACATATATTTGTATGTGAATGTGTAGAGACATTGTGTTCCGCAGAAGGGTTGTTTGGGTAGAGAGGAAAGCATATTCTTTTTATGCCTCTGGCAAACTTCCATAACTGGCTCACTCTGACTGGAGAAGATTTGTTATTTGTAGAGCAATGGCTGCCTGGAGAAATGCTGTAGCAGAGAGCTTAGCCTGTGTGTCTAGGGCAGCCTTTATTAATTGCAGCAGTGGGTGGAAAAAGCATTAGCCTCATATATTACTGTTGAGGGGTTGGTGGTATCCATTCTCCCAGGGTCGCTTCTAAAATTATATCTACATGGAATTTGCTTTTCCTCCTTGTCTTGAGACATTTAGCATTGTCTATGGAACCCCCATTTCCTGCATCCTTAGTTAGCAAAGATACAGAATGTCAGAACCCCAATACCAACCTGAGGTCCTTCATGATGCAATGTAGTTTTTGTGTAGTCATTCAGCCACACTTTTGCCTGTTAAAAAGAAAAAAAGAAAAAGGGGAGGAAAAGAAATTGAGAATTTCCAGTGAAAGAACAACGTTATTTTCCACATTTCTTCATCTTACCTTCCACTGAGATGTCTGGAAACATCTCTGTGTTTCAGCACTGCCTCAGCAATTCTGCAGAGGTGTCTGCTCACAGCAGATATAGGAAACAGCATAACCAGTCAATGCCTTCTTTTTATAGCTGCCTATATCTGCTCTCAGCAGAAAAGCTGGCGGCCAGTGTGTGCTAGCTTTTTCCCAGCAGCTGCCAACGTGACTGTGCGGGTGATATTATGATGGGGAGTGAGGGCTGGCAGAAGGAATACTTTAAAGAAACCAGGCAGCTCCAGCTGGCTGTCTCACAAAGCTTGCCACTACAGCACAGGTCATCTGGATGGATGGGAACCAGCTATTGAAGAGCAAAGTTCAGCACTAACTTCCCAAGGGAAAAGCTATTTCTATTTGTGCTGTGTACCTGCGGGGTATTTCTATAGCATTATTCTGCCCACAGTACACCCTCATGTGTCTGGTGCTACTGGAACAGAAATACTGACATAAACACACCATGGGTAAGATCTTACCCTACTGGTTTTGAAGGTCAAAATTTTCTCTGCCCTGTGGGGTCCCACGGGGCAATGGGGTGTTGATGAGTATATCTGAGGTCATATTACCTTTGAGGGCAAGGGCTCATGTTTTTTATTTATTATTTCTGAAAACCAACAGTGAAAACACCAGAAACCGCAAAACGTGCGAAGCTGAAGAAATTCTGCCTCTGTTCTTGGCAGCTCTTCAACTGTATCAAACTGGCAACAGCCAGCACTTTTCCTGCAAGCGTAGATGGGAATCATGCTTTTGAGGGGCAAATCTTAACTTTCATCCCAAAACAAATCAAAAAAGCTTATAGCTGTTCTTATTTGGAAGAGAAACCTGAAAATGAGAAGGTCTAAGTTTTGGGAGAGAACTCTGAAACTACTGACTTTGAAATCTTACAACTTCCAGATCTGTCTTAGGAGGGATCCGGTAAGTGGAGTGGTGGCAGTAAAAATTTCAGACCAAATACAAGCAAAATGTGGTTAATTTGAAAACAAATGCTTGCACTTCAGATGTTGGACTCTGCTATGATCTGATATGATAACAGTGGTAAAGAAACCCCGAGTTCATTTCAGCCGACATGTGGAAGGGTTTGAAAATCATTAGTTTGTAGTCTGAGCCCCAAGTCATATTTAGCCTTTCTCCTTCCACTGGTGCCATGTGCCATTTTTTAACATGAGAAACAGCTTAATGTGACTCTTATCTTCAGAGGCTTAAACAGGAATTTGGTCTAAGGGAAGACTATGCAGGTTCCCTTGCCAGCATTACTTGCTCTCTTTTATGAGTGCATGTGATGACCTGCGTGTCTTCATACGGGCTGTTTACAGCATGATTACAAAGATAAATGAAACATAGTTAAAGCTGTTAAATTCCAGTGTCCCCTCATTGCACACTAAGTCATGAACTCTACTGAACAAAACACATTTGGAAAGAGAAATGATCTAAAGTGCAACTCTTCTAATAAGGGTGTATCAAATCCCATCATGAGTTCTTACAGTATTGCATCTGTTTGTGAAAACTGAACTGAAATTGTGATCATTCTATAAATGCTATCTGAAACAAGATGGCTCAGTTTGAAATATCTATGTCTCTTGGTGTCAGATCATGAAAAATCTTAATTCATGGAATTCAAACTGAAAGTAAACAAAAAACTCAAAACAAACCAACAACAAAGCAAGACCCTCCTCTATAGTTCATATATTCTTTTTTTATCATCTGTCCTCCAGTTCTGAAAGAGGAAATTCTGCAGACCAACTCTGAACTCAGGAAAGGGAGGTACTAGCAAACTTGCTGTGCTGAAGGAAAACACAAAAGGTAAAATATAGCGTCATCCAGAAGATGCTGCTCAGTCACGCAACTGCTTTGAAAGCTGCAGCTCTAATCCAGGTCACAGCAGTGTAACTGGGTGCAGAACACTTCTACCGAAGAGGAGAAATTGTTAAGAGCTAATACTGAGGAGCATTGAAAAATTGCTGATATGAAATGCTCTCTTTGTATTAAAGCATCAAGGGGTGAAGTGTTTCCTTTGCATATTCACAGATAAAATATTTGTTTCTTATGGTGACTCAGAACACTGCTTCCAGAACCGAGCAGAGGTGAAAGGATCTGCTCTGCCTTTTCTAATTCATCTGTTGAGCATGTTTATTTCTAGACAACTTGCACACTGAGTAGCGCTTACTGTACTTTATTACTATATTCTGCTGGTTGGTTTTTATGTGAGGCTCAGTCCCCGGTATGCAATTAAAAGTTTTAAATGATACCTAATGCCCTGTTAAGTTGTTAAATACTACAACAGCATCTGGAAATTATATCTGTCTCTCTAGGTGGATTCTTGGAAAAGAATTCTCTTCAACTGTAATTCTCCCTTTACCTTCCTTCCCAACCTTATCTTTCCTCCTTCGAGAGCTGACAGGGAAAAATAAAGACAAGTTATGAGACAATTGATATAAAACCTGTGTACGTGTAAATCTAAGTTACTGCTTATAAAAGGAAGGAAAACCAAAATTAGATCAGTACCGGGAATCTGGAAGGTTTTGTTCCATCTTTTATTTGAAGCATAGAACAACAAAATTGTAGGTATCTTGATCTGGGCAATGAAAACCAGGGATGTACAGCTCTGTTCTAGGGGTGAGAAGAGCCAGACTGAAAAATTAGTGAATGATTTTGTTTCTCTGAAAGGAATTAACTTGATTAACATTATACAGACAAAGGTTATTACAGCTAGCATGGGTCAATCTGTAGACAAAAGCTTCAAAAGGAGCTGATATTATACAAAGATTTGCATGTATCTTTGCATCAGAATAATACTTCCATGTTTATACTTCAGACTGAGTCATTAAAGTTTGTCAGCATATTTTGTGTGGGTCGGGAATAACAATATCTGTGAGACTGTTATGGTCTAGCTGGGAAAAATAGTGCTTCTCGTGTGAGTTCTGTCACTTTAAAATTTGTGCAGCCGAAAAAGCCTGGAGAAATTATTGGTTGTAGATAGCTATATTTGGTGATTTGGGCTGGGTAAGAAAAGGTTTAATAATTCACATTCTCTTTGTAATATATTATGGACTATACATTAAACCCACACAAAGGGAGAATAGCTGACGTGGCTAGAAGTCATTTGGGTCCCACCTCTGAAACTGAGGTAAGATTTATATCTAACCCCCTACGTTTGAAACAGAACGCATACGACTTCAAATCAGGATTTGGGGCAGCGGCTCTCTGGTTGTGGTGGAAGAAGCTGGGCCATAATAGTGCTTGAGAATTTTATTATGGTGTCACAGGAAACAGTGCCATGTTGGGTTTGACTTCTCACTTTATCTAAATCGTTCTTCAGTATTATGACCTGTACTGTCTTACTACAGGGATAGTAAAATCCCAAGCATGCAGCCCCTGGTATTAGCATAGCCAAGCTCCATGTAAAAACACAGTAAATCATCCTCACTGCAGCCAAACCACACGTAAAAGCAAGCTGTGAAACACTCAACATCGCCAAACCACATGTAAAAGCATGCTGAAAACCACCCTCCACACAGCCAAATTACATATAAATCCGTGATGGAGGGCAGTCGAGGTTTGCCTGTTTAGTGGAATGACTCAAGATTGCAGAGGATCCCCTTGCACAAGTCACCTTCTCGCCCACCCAATGTCCGAGCCACTCCATCCAATGACATGCCAGACAGACCCAATCCTGAGTTTTAAGTCATCAGGTAGGAAAATGCTAGGAACGAAATACAGCACAGCGGATTTGGGATCAACATGCCCTATGTTTGAAAGTAGTGAACGAGCAGGAGGATCAAGCTCAGAAAGAGCAAAGGACCAATTTTTTCTTGTCTGACTCAGAACTGATATTGTCGAGTCATTCCCACTAACACATTCTATTAACCTCTCGGACCACATAAAGAGAGTAAGTCAGTTGAGGGCCAGAAAAAAGCATCTGCCTCCTGTGATTAATCATTTCCAGCTAGAAATGAGTGAAATGCAATTAGTCAGTCCATTTGCAGTTCTCTTGACTTCAAAAAGCCACCCTAGAAATTTTATTAGATGAGAAGGAAAATAATGAGAATAGAGCTTTCAGTTCACTGATGTTTCGTAACTCGAAATGTACCAAGATTTTAAATGCCTTTTGTGACATATTTCATCTATTATCATCATTGCAGTTAGTTATTCATTAAATATTTGGGGGGGGTTACAGCCATTTTCTCACAATAGGTCTCAGAGCACTTTACAAAGGAGTTCAGTGTCATCATGTCCATTATATAGTTGTAGAAGCTGGGAGAGGCATGAAATTACTTGCCCGACGTTGTGCAGGAGGTCAGCGGGAGATCTCCCTGTAGAGCCCGCATCTTTCTGAGCCCGCATTTCTAGCTCCTGAATATTATTCTTGGTTATCTGCTGTAGTGGGAAGTCCCAATAATGCCTGCTGTTCTTGCTAGTTTAATAAAAATCTGGCAAATAAATGCTGTTTGTGGCAGCAGGTTTCATATATCAGTATGAAATATCCAATTCGGGAGCCAAAGGCGGCTTGTGTTGGAAAAGGCTGCTCACAGAAGCTGGTAGAAACACATTTAAGGGCGTGCTCAACCAACGTGAGTTAGTTTTGCTTTTCCCTTGAGTTTTGTTTGAACATGTTGTTGTTTAACATGCCAGTAGGGAGTTTGGGAACTGACTTCTGTGAGATAATCCAGGATTTCTGGCCTTTGACACACACCGCGGTTGTTGGAATCGGGGGGTTGGGGGGGGTGTCACAGCTTTTCCCCGTGTAAAACCAAAGGGCTTCACTGGCTAAGGTGCAGAAATTTCAGTGTGTGTATTAGTCGAGGGTTTGCCTAGGGGTGCAATCTTGGCTTCTGGGTAAGGAGCTATTAATCTGTTAAACCACTTTTAGCTTTAAAAAATGATTTATTTAATCTATAGACTTTTTTCCCATTTCCAGTCCTCTGGCTGAGCAGTCTGTCAGGATGTCAATACCATAACTTATTTACACGCTTTGCTAAGTTCTCTAAAGGCAGTACTTGACAAGTCATTTTTCTCTCACTCATTCCAGACTCTTCTTTGCAATCGTGCCTGATTGAACGTTACCAGTAAATACAGAAGCGTGGAGCCAGACTGGTGCGGAATGGTACAAGGATAAGGTAAGGTGTGTGGCTGATAGCCCAATGCATAGTCCTGGCTGATAGTCGCCCTGTTCTAGTCCCAAATGATAGCAGTTGCCAGGTGAAAAGAGGGTTCAAGAACCAGCCTTTAAGCATGTTTTGCTGTCACCTACGCCTTTTCTAGCCTGTGGAGAAAGGCCACAGGTTCAGGCCTGTGAGCAGCTCACAGGATACCTATGCGCTTATTTTCCTAGCTTATGTTTTTCAGCACATGAATTTACTTTTTCAGCCCTTAATGGATTGGCCAAACCAGCAGCAATCACAGTCAGCCAGTGTTATCTGGGTATCTCCCCCGGAGTAATGCCACCCCAAATGGAGAGGAGGACGAGATGATTATGATGAAGTCAGCTCTCTGTGTAGCATCTCTTCAGCTCTAGCAGAAGTTGATACACTCGGTAGAGCCTGAGAATCTTATTAGTTGTTATTATTATTACTATTATTATTCTACAAATTATGAAAGAGTTGATATTGAAAAGCAGAACAGAAACTTTCTGCAATATGTTAAAAAGCTCAGTACTGTCTCTAAGAAGTACCAGTCTTAACACGCAACACACTCCTACAAAATATTTTCTCAGGAAAACACTGACGATGACATTAAAGACGACATCTGAGATAAAGACGACATCTGAGATAAAATCCTGAATGCCAGTTTTGCTATTGATTTGAATTTGATTTTAATTGTTTTATGAACAAGAGTAAACACGCAGAAGGGGAAAATACATGAAAGTGTTTAAATGCAGAAGAATTGCTTTTGCTATCAGGGATTATGCATTTATATTCTGTTAATTGCTCCTGTACTATTCTGCTGCTCCCTGCTACATCTGTATGTGTGCATTTTCATCTCTCTCTGATGTACTTGAACTATGTGAACTTAAGAACAAAAAGCCAAACAAAGCCCACATTTGTTCTTGCCAAATCTTATCTCTTTAACATAAAAATCGTGAACACAGCCACAGCGTGGTCAAAAACATTTCTTCTGTCTCTGAAAATCGTACTTTATAATCAGCTTTTAACTATTGCCACCACCCCAAGTCAACATGGATAAGTATGTTCCTCTGCTTTATGAAGCTAGAGGCTCTGCAGATCATAAGGTAGATTCGTATCTCCCAAAACACTTGTCACTTCAATACTCCATCAAATCGCTGTGGATAGAATTAGTTTTTCCCACTTGTAATTGTGGGAAAATCTTTCCTGGATCTCAACAAACGCCCCAAGCCAGGGACTGATTTGGCAAGGTCGGACTGAAAACATCTCTCCACACTTACTTAAAGCAACGCACGGCTCAAACCCTGCTTCGTCCAGCTGTCAGAAGCCTGAAGTGGGAAGTTAGTTCGGCCACAAAGACATAGAGATTGATCAACCAGAAACACATCCTTCGGAACTTGGGAGCTGAGGTGTCTCGGGATCCTTCTCTCCAGGCTTTTCAGCAACCATCCCTGCCAGAAATACTACCAACACCCATTCTTTTATTAGCCCCCTTGGTATCTAATAAGACTCGGTTTGACAGCTCCAGCTTCTGGATTC
>NW_010420329.1:107703-110689 GCF_000710305.1 Buceros rhinoceros silvestris
CTTCTGCTTGTATGCTCTTAAGATAGGAGTCTGTGGGGGCAGGACCTGTTAAACACCGAGCCACTGGGAGAAATGGGTTCAGAAATGCTTCCTCTGCAGTGGGAGCTGGGAAAGAAAATTTAGTTGAACTATTCTGCTCTTCTCATGAGCCCAGGAGAGAAAAGCCCTGAGGTTTACTTTGGAGACAGGTAATTTAGGAGTTCTGAGCTACCGTCCCTGTGAAAGAGCAAGGTCTCTTCTGTCATGCCCTGCTCACCTGGACAGGCTCAGAAACTAAGCCAGTCCCCCCCCAAATGCTCCAGGGTGGGAATGAAATCTGAAGAAGAAGGAGCACAGCCTGATCTTCTGTTCTTGGGCAGGAATTGTAGAGCCAGCACTGAGGAAATCATGTTCCCTCATGTGTGAGCTGAAAAGATGAGGTGGGGATGAAATAAATAGGAAATTCCAGGAAAACCCGTATGCAGAAAATTTTTTGACCAGCTGCAAGCGGCTACAAAACAGGAACAAATCTCCATTTCCATTCAGCCTTTCTTAGAGCCTCCAAGGGCTAGCATAATTCAGACCTCTGTTCAGATGAGTAGAGAGATTCACTCAACTTGTCCCACTTTGAATCAGGCACAAGAAAACAAAGCAAAAAAAAACCTGCCAAAAGTATAAGAATACCTGGTTAGGGGTTTCCTCCCCAGTTTAAAATATCCTAACCTCATCAAGGACTTTGGTATAGAGAATTTCTTTCACCTTAAGCCCTCCAATTTCTCAGCCAATCTGCAGTCCTTAGGATGTGCCCTTTGCCTTCATCCTTATTTCTTGGACAATCAATCAGACCTATTTTTTGCCTGCCTTTGGGGCAGGTACCCTCAAAATATTAGCACTTGGGAAAAATGGATGGATTTGCTTCCAGAAATAAAAAAGACGTGCTTCTGAATGTACAGGCTCTAATTGTCCCTGCTTCTTTTTTAATATCGCTTCCATTGTTTCATACAGAATTATTATAGTTCCAGAAATATTTAATAACTCCATTCTTATTCTTGAATAGTTTTATCTCCAAGTCTGTAACTTGTATTCAAGATACTCCTGAAAACAATCGAACCCTAGACTGTCAGCTCCTTGGAGACTGCTTTATTTTGTGCACCTCGTCAACATGTATTCTGGAAGGATCCCCCCCGGGCCCACGAGAGAGATGGGAAAGCCTGAAAGTGCCACTTCATAATAGTATTCTTTATAGTATTTCCCAATGGTGGGCTTGCAGAAATGGGGGGGGAGAGAGGTAATTTAGAAATTTACATCAATCAAAGCAGCTAATCAGAACAAAATGCTGATTTCTGTGTCCTGTTCTGTTTCTTTTCGGATGGAGTGTAGCTGCTGATAATGTATGCTGCTCTTCTAATCCTTTAATGGGGGCACAGGCTTTTGAAGACTCCCTCTCAGAGGTGCTATTACCAAATATATGCTTCTAATTTAACTTCTCATGCCATATTACAGTAGCCTGAAGCAATTTTAGGTGTTGGGTTTGTGAGAAAAGCCCAGTGTTGATATTTATCAGATGACCTTTTAACGGGTAATGTGGGGGTTATCCATTGGCATGATTAAGACCATATGTAGGTCACTTTTCCCAGGCATTTCTTTCACAGTCCCATCTATTTTTACCCAAATTCAACCAGGTACCTTTCATCTCTGGTATGTTTATGAGCATTACAAAATGAGACTGAAGCAAAGTGTTTGCTCCTTTCGAGTAATTTCTACCAGAAAAGTCAGGAAATCCTGCATGTATAAATATACAGTGTCAACACAATGCTGTGACAGATAAACTTCTACTTTCTTTTATTTTTGAACAATTCAGATGTGTACATCAGTTCTTCCCTTTTCCCCTCCCCTTCCTTGGCCCTTCTCAAAAGGCTTCTTGAAAGACTATGGAGAAGTGACCTCTCTTTAGCTTTTAGTGCTGAATCTGGACTGACATCAAAACGCAAGGCTAAGTGCAGCCAAGCAATCCTTACGCTCAATCTCAGGTTCCTTCTCAGAGGTACAAGCCATAGGTTTGGTGCCGTGTTCAAGCGATGACCTTGCAGTGAGGTCCTGCTATGGAGCTGCTAAGAGCTGGGGGGTTTGAAGAATCCATTCTCTCTGTTACAGAAGAGGACAAATCTGCCTCAGTGTTGTGCCTTGTGAGTATTATTTTTGCTGCTTTGGAAGTTCAGTACTTCCTCAATGGCTCATCGTCTTGGTAGAGTCCTTCCTGAAGACCAGCTTCCAGTGTTTCCTGCATGTCTTTGAAAACATATTATTAACAAATAATATGCTTTGAGAAGATCTTTGTGTTACTGGGTCTCTGAACCATCGGCTAGGATTGAACACCGAGATACCACGGTAAGCTTTACTGCAAAACAACGTTGTTCAATGCAGGCAGAGATATAAAGGCTGATATGGTGCTTAGACGTCGATGAAGGAAGGAGGTGACGAGGCAGGAGTTCACAGTAACTACAAACTCTTTTAGAAGGGAAAATAGGGCAAGTACCTTATGAAGGTTTTAGGTGTAAAAACTAGGCTTTAAAGGACTTTTTAAATTGATCAGGGTCATGTAAGAAGTTACTATGACCTAATATTTTGAGGTAAGATTGTAGCATGGATTGTCTAAACCAAATGCACCTCAGTGCAGTTAATATTGAGCATCTGGTGACATTTTAAGGCAACCTAATATTTTGAGGTAAGATTGTAGCACGGATTGTCTAAACCAAATGCACCTCAGTGCGGTTAATATTGAGCATCTGGTGACATTTTAAGGTTTTTATGCCCCAGATTTGTAGTTTATTATTGGAAATGCAGTTCATTACTGCTCTGTCACCAGCCATCCTAGTGCCAAGATGTTTAGGAGATACAGGGGAGAAGAATCTGAAACCCAGAAGTTTGCCTTCAGAAAGAAATTAAAGGAGAAGTAGTATGTGTGATACCAGAAAAGGTACTAGTAATGCAGAAAAAACCTTCATTC
>NW_010420329.1:110824-138789 GCF_000710305.1 Buceros rhinoceros silvestris
TAAGTATCAGATACTTTTTAAAGCTCAGTTTATGTGAAGATACTGAAGCCAGACTCAAATTACTGTACTTAACATGAGGTTATACAGTGAAAAGTTGGGCCTGTGACATAAAATATCAGAATAAGGGAAGTTTGAGGACCAGTTCCACTTGAAATGCTATGAATTAGCGATGCCTCTACATAACAAAATGAAGCCCTTGTTTCCCTGGGGTTAGGATGCTTGTGTCAGCACCCTGGAGGTTCAGCCTCCCCGGGGCTCCCTCCACCCTGTCTGTGGCACAGGACCCCATTTCAGCCCGGCCTGGCACCACCAGCCTGATCCTACGAGCCCTGCTCATGTCAAATGCAAAAAACCCCAACTTCTCTAGCTCTCTTCCCTGTGGGGTAAAGCAAGCGGCACTGCTAGCATGTCCTGCAGGCTGAGAACTGTGCACATGAGCAGTCACCACCACACAGCCAACATGCACTTACATGTTAAGCCACAGGAATGTGATTATGAGGCAAAGCTTTTCATCAGCTTATACTACAAAGGCAAAATGCTGCCCCCACCGAAGTTAGTGGCAAAACTCCTGTTGGCTTTGACACAGCCAACATTTCACCCTCCTGATCGCTGGGCTCTGAGCTGCAAGCCTGGCTCCAGAAGGTGCAGCTCATGACTTGCCTATTCCAGACGACTGGGGAGCTTTCAGATTTTGCAGGAGCTCGTGGCAGTGCAATAACTACGGAGACCAGCAGCCAGGTTCTGAATTTTCCTTTGCAGTCACGATAGCAACTTATCTGTGAAGGCATTACACAACTAGGGCTTTGCTGGAGAGCGCTTACGGATCTCCCCACAGTCCAAATGCATGAATTATGTTCGAATAGCATGGGAATGGCTTGTCCATAAATTCTAGTAATAACAGCTCTGAATAATACTACCTCACCAGTTGTAATCCTCCCCCTGCTTTTGTTCCCCAGTAGCTTGCAAAAGCCATCAACATCAAATTTAGGGTGAGATTTAGTATGGGGATTTGGACTGCTTAACGTGAAAGAAGGCTTTGAAAAACTCAGTTTTTACAAACAGCAGCTAATAATAATGATAATAAAAATAGAAATAAGCCAATTCATTTCTCCCCACCCAAAATAATTGTATAATGAATTAGTTAATTGTATTTTTTCTTCTGATGGGTGGGTTGCTAGCCTTTGCTTTGCAGCAGACCCGGGGGAGCTCTCGTGCAGCCTGATGCCAAGAGTGTGTTATTTCATATTCTGCTATTTGGTTTTGGTTTAAGGTGAGACCGAGTTCCCCTGCAACAGGCTGTAAGTGGTTTTGCAGTGAACAAGTCCTTCAGTGCTTGATTGTCTTTTATTGGGAGGGGGAGGAATCCCTTTATCTGCTTTTTGTAATTCAGTCCTTTACCATATATCTAGAGAGAAGCATTAAACAAAAAAAAAAGAGGCAAGCCCAAACACTAAAGCGTACAAAAATTAATTCCGGTGTCATTTTATCTGCCTAATTGGGCCTAAAAATAGCCTGTGGGAAGGAGGATCTGCAGCCTTGAGTGTCTGAGGCAATTTGTATCAATTATTTCCCAATGTACCAGTCGCAAGTGAAAGCCCTTGCCTGAGTGCCTCCATTAGCCAGGTGTCAGAGCTCTCTGTTTTCATTTCAGCCTTTTCCCTGGGAACAGGGTGTATGCGCACCGAAAAGCACCGAGGGGGACTGAAGCCTTGGCTGATTCAGGAGGGTGCCCAGAGCAGCTCTGCAAGCGAGGTTAGTGCCTTCATTCCTCTGTCATCACCAGTCCCTGAGAGCAATCACCACCCACGACCAGTTCCTCGAGATAAGACCGAGCCAGCTGGGAGAAGAAAGCCTTTGATATTTCCCTGCCTTGCTGAGTAAGTATGCCATAACAATAATACTTTGAACTTCTACAGCACCTTCTCATACCAGGGTCCGAGTGCTCCACAAACATTCATTCCCCAAGCTTCATACCACCCATTGGAGGAAACAATTTTTTATAAGCCAGATCTTCCAAACAGCTCAGCACCCATTTTGCCTACACTAGAGAAATTATTTTCTTTGCACGAAAGGACTGCAGTATCTGGGTTGCCACTTCAGATACCCATGGCCAGCATCAGTAACGTGTACCCAACTGCTGCCCCAAAATGCTTATGTCCTGGTCTTGTGCACATCTGTACATATGAAGCTCAAACAATTGTAAACTTCTTGTCTCCTGCCTGTAACCCACAGGGACCCTCACGAGCCTCTTGATGAGAATTTTTCTGGCAAAGCGAAATTTCATCAAGACCGCCCTAGTTTCAGTCTGGCCTTTCTGCTGTTCGTAGCTGTTTCTTTAGCTAATGTAAAACATTACAAGAAAAGTAGCTATTTGTTTGTTCATCAGAACTATTTTCAGTGATGCTATTAGATTTGAAAACAGAGCAAGAACATACTTGTCAGTTATACGCAGGCATACCATAGACAAATAAAAAAAAGAGATGCTACATCCCAGATAGGCACTGTATTTTGCCTTGGTAAAGTATGCAACAGGATTAAACTTTGATTTTCATCTCCTGTCTGCTTTCTCAGTGAGAAAATACAGTCAAGGCCAATTCTGGAGTTGATCTATCTCTATGGAAAGTTCATTTTAAACTGGTGCCAAATGTCAGTGAATAATCACTGTTAAGGTTTCCACATGAAGAATAACACTGTCTCGGGAGGATGAGTGAGCTAAGAGTGCACTCTGCAGCCCGGAGAACCATACACGTGCCTTGCAGTTACTGGCCCGTTCAGGGAGTACACACGTTTTCATTTCTGTGAGGACGCCCTCCGTAAAGCTCTACCCCCTACCCCACGTCTGGCCGGAGAATCCAAAGGATAAAGCCTTCAAGCTTTACATGGGATACAGCATAGGAGTCCTGCTCCGAAGCAGAGCAATCCACTGATGCCTTTAGCTCTCATTTCTCCTGATTCTACTGAAAATCAAGTAATTACCTTGGTCTGTTTAATTTTGGGGCACTGTAACTATGTTGGTTGCTCGTGAGAAATACAGTTATTAGCTGTTCCTCTTCTTGCAGTGTGCCAAAGTCTTCGGTCATTCATATCCCATGAATTTAAGGCATATAATTCATAGGCTTGTTGCAGTGACCTTGGGCTCTTCAAATTGAAAAATAAACTTCAAACATACAGTTAGTTATCCAAGCCAAACTTCTCATATTTTGATATCTACCCATCACAAATCATAAGCGCAGAGTGAAAAAACGGGAGAAATGCAAAGTGATAGAGCCAAGCTAAAATATGTCATATATATCATCTCTTCAAGTAAGACTGGACAAACATGGAAAACAGGAGACAGCCTGATGCTTGGTTGAACTTCCTTTAATGCGTACTCCTGGGAGAAGAGAAGATGACACCAAGGATGGAATTAAAAAAAAAAAGAGAGAGAGAGAAAGAAGAAACAGTATTAAAACTGTTTGAACAGCCTTTGAACTGCTGGAAAGATGTGCCCTCCAAACCACTCTCTTACCTTTCCCTGTGATTCAACAGCTGCATTTCTCACAGCACACAGCTCAGAGCAGACCAGCAGAGGTGACTGGACGTGTGAGAATAACACTGACGTGAAGGTGGGTAAGGAAGGTACTAATCTGTTGTCGTGTCTATAGGTATGTAATCATTTAACAGATAATCTCAATTTTGGAAAGACAGGTATTCATTTTAAAACAAAGACCAAAGTTTCTGGTGCCGTGAAGCTCTCACCAGTTTATAGCTTAGCTTTAGTGCTCAAAAAATCCTCGTAACAAAGGTGAAAGATGTTCAACTTGTGTAAACCAGCATAGCCCCCACTTCCTTGTGACTCAGACTGCAACTGAGCATCAAGTACTGTCCTCTAACTGAGCTTCTCTGCTGCTGAAAGGTACCCGTCCTCCCTCCAGACAATCACTGCATCAATAAGACAACTGAAGGTGAAATGGCTGAAATCAATCTGCTTCTCATTAGGGAGATGAATAAAGCGTGCCAGGGAGAGGGATCAATGAAAGGGTGAGATGATGTGTTAAGAATTTGTTAAAAGAGGGATTGAAGAAGGAAGTTAATACTTTCCAGATAATTCTGAATAAGCTTAGGAGAACTTCTGGATAAGGGTGTTTCTCATGAACAGTGTTCCGTACATTCAGAGTATACACACAGCTAGATAGAATGAGTTCACGGAAGATGTATTGCGTCAGTCCCTGAAGTGAAAAGTCTCTGTTTTCGAAGATTTCATAGAATTTTACAGTAACAACCGTGCTTTTTCTCGTATCAGCATCAGAGCATATAGAGGTACTGAATCTGAGCCATGGAACACGCACAAACATTCTACAGATGCGTGTGCGTGTTTATACTTGCCTGCACTCCGACACACACAAGCACACAGAAATAGCACGTGTGCATTTCCCTGGGAGCCACTTGTATTTATTTCCCTTTTTACTTCCCGGTAGCATATTCCTGTATTTGTAGCCCAAATTACTTGCAAGGAGCAGAAAAGCGATTTGTCTACAGGCAGAAACAGAGATGAGGAAATTTCCACTCCAGACGCGTTGCAAGTGTGTTATTGAAGTAGTTCTGGAGCAGCCAGTGTGGACACAAGACTTGGTGCGGCCGTGCCGCCGGGAAGCCGCTCTTCTCGGGCTGAGCACCTTGCATTTTTCACAGCACAAATATGGTATTGCTGCTTCTGGGACACGGGCCAGCTCATCTAAATGCAGTGCTCAAGAGATGGAGGAAAGGCAATTTGCCACGACACCTTTTCCATCTTGCTGCCGAGCTCCCTGCTGCAGTTACAGATGGCCAACATTTGTGTCTTAAACATTTAGCTTGCAAAATACAGACTTTTGTACAGAAAGTATTTAGTGCTGCAAAATATTTCCCTTGAGTTTAAATTTTTGTCTTGTTTCATTTTTAGAAAACATTTTGAAATTTCAGATGTTGGGTTTTTTTCTCCTTTTTGTCACCTTCCTTCTGTCTCATGATCTGTTTCTGAACACTGTAGATGTTTGCCAAGGTTGGCCGATTTGAGGGCAGGGTTCATTTTATCTTTTCCCCCCACACGGTTTAATTATTCAAAGCTTCACCTATACTGTTAGTGAAGTGTATTCGGAGTTTGGCTAGCACAGGTTCTCAGCATCCTACCGCACCTCCCCATGAAGTAAGTACAAGGCAATTAAAAGGTTATATTAGAATCATCGTTTCTCCTTTACCTGCTCCATTAGTTTTCTGAAACTTGTAAAATTACAAAATGGATATAAAAATACATAAACATTTTCTTTTAAATTTGGACATTGGGGTTTTTCTTGCAGTCAGTGGCAGATGGAAACTCTTATTGGGAAAGAAACAGAAGTGAAAAAATGTTACAAATATTTTAGGTGAAAGAATGGACTTTGTCCCAATTTGAGCTCTGAAGTATTAATGACTTCAAGATGAAATAAGTCTTTAGAAGACTCCACTAATTATCTCTGTGCTTTGTACATGCAAGTTGAGAGCAGGGTCTTGACAGGCTTTGGCTGAGAAGCAGTTTCAGGTTCACAAGAAACCTTGTCTCTTCACAGCTGGGCTACATCCTGAGTCAGACTGAAATGAGTAGCTTTCAAATTCCTGGTGAACTGGAATTTCTAGGAATATTTTCTTATGAATACACCAGAACATGTTGCTTCTAAAATAAAGCCTGTTTCCTCAGAGCTCCAGATTCCTCGGCCTGCAGCAGTCCTCAAGGAATCAAGATGTACAGGGGTTTTTTGCTGCTAAATGTATTTGAGATGTACCAGTTTATCTTTTAACAGAATTTGTTACCAGGCTCGGTGGCTGCATATAGAATTCAAGATGAGCTCCTTCAGCACAGTAAATCTGCAGTTTACACCTTATCTTTGCTTTCTCAAAAAAATGGAGTGGCTGGACTTTGCTCCTGTCTGTTTAAACAAATATCTTGGCTACTCTAAAGGTTATATCAGAAATTTCGACTGATTTCAAGAGTAGCACTGAAGCCTACATGTATGTTATGATTTTGCTTTTTGTGTGTGACTTCACAAACTAGTTGAGGCACTGTGTGAAGAGGGATGGATTCTGCATGTCCTTCCAAAAGGTTTGTAATATTAAGGAAAAACCTTGTCAAGGAAAAACCTGGTCAAGAAAAATAGCGTGTCCATCTGATGATGAGTATTTATTCACATCAGGTAACGTGCAGAGAAATGTATCAGCTTTTTAGGCACACAATTTAAGATCAGGTGTTCATGTGGGACTTACTATGACACTCATGGATGAAGCTCTTTGAGAACAGTTCTAGTAAGCTGCTCTCCCATTTCTTAGCATCTGAGCGATGGTTATATACTACTTGTGCAAGGTGGCTTTTGCCAGATTTCTGTAATTTGTGGCTATTACGAGGAACTGATGGTTTTTTGGCGATCCATGTGAAGGTAGGAAAGGCTGCCAGTGGTCTGACTCTTCCTATGGTTACACGCAGCAGCTCAAGGGCACCTGGGCTTTGTGCTCGGTTGGGTTATGAGTGCAGGGTGGTCACCCCGCTGGGAACAGCGGCAGCGACCTTGCCGCAGAGCAGCGCGGGAGGAAACGCAGAACAATCGGCAGGGAAATCCAAACCAAAATAACAAGCTGGCCTCCACGAAAGAAAGGTCACTGCTTGAAAGCCACTATTTGAGAGCAGGGGGGCTGAAAAAGAGTGAGCATAGGAGACTCAACGCCTCTGTGGTTCCAAAGAATTCCTTTTTGTAAGCAAAACAATGCAGGAGAACAATGCAAATACTTTCAGTGCTTTCGAGAAAGCAGATTAACTTTTTTCTCTTATAGAAAGTAAATTGGGACTGCTTCCATAAACAATAGACACTGGCTGCAGAAGAAAATGTGAGCTTTTGTGGAGACTTAAAAATAACAAAAAGTAAGAAGCATATTGGCAAAGCGTTTGATTTTCTCAGAATAGTAGGGAAAATACGATGCAGCCTCAACATTTGAGGAAGGGAAAGGCTAAGAAAGCAGATTGGGAGACATAACGTGGTAAACTTCAAATCTGCCAGATTTTGTTTTAGAAGCCAGTGTTTGATGATAGTTTGCCTCGTGATGGGAAGAGTGAAATGAATTGAAAGCTTTGCCAGCTCTTTCCCCAAACATTTTAAATCTTTCAAAATATTGTTCTCCAGTAGGCCAGTTTATTCCAACAAATTATACTGCCATGTACTGTGTCCCAACTCAGCTGGGTGCTTAAAGCTGCCCATAACTGAATATTCATGAATTCCAGGCAAAGACCATGGTTTGCCCTGTTCATGCAGTACCTGGCACAGGGTGCAAGAGCACAGCACAAACAAAAACCGCCCCAAAACCCCAACACATTAACCTCAGCAGCTTTAACTTTTTAAAGGCATGTACTTTGCTTTATCTAGTGCTGGAAAAAAAAAAAAAAGAAGTTATGTTGGTGGTGTTACCTGATTCCTGACCGCTCTAATTACACTGGTGATGGCATTACAGCAGCTGCAGGGGAGGGCTCTTGTACTGGTAAAGCTTATTTGATTTTCCTGAATAAAAATAAGCCGCCCACTATACCCCAATATATGGCAGTAAAATACTGGCTGCAGTAAGCATTTGGTGCTTTAAAGCAGTTATTTTTTAAAATTTTAGAGTAGGTGAGCCTCTAATGAGGTATCAGTCACAAAAATATCAACATTACAGCCAAAAGCCCTTTATCAGATGATGAGAAAAAAAGGGACACTGATGTTTCCGTGCAGACGATCCGCAAGTTTAATTCTTCTGTGTAGCTTTCACGTGGACGAAGTGGCTGTGTGCTGCTTTAGTTCCTTCTCCCGTTAGAAATATGATGCCGAGAAACAGTTGAAGTTTACGGGTATTTCGATATTAGCACCCACCCTTCCTGTCCCTTGCAGTTGCACATCAGTCTGTACATTTTAGTCTTCCTTTGACTTTTGCAACTGAACTCTGAAGTTCAGAATGACTTCATGACTCTTGGGATATAAGTTTTGTCTTGTACAGTTTTCTGGCAAACTGCTAGCCTGCACCAGTGAAAGGCTCACAGTAACTGGCCACCTGAGCCTACTCCTTCAACCAACTCCTTCAAGCTTTAAATAGAGCAGAGATGATTATGTCTCGGCTTCTTTACAATAAATGTCAGGGAAACTAAGTAACTGAAGAGATTCAGAGCCTCCTCCCTCTGAGGGGATGTTTATACCGCACAGCTGACTTGAATCCTGGCCCTGACTGGTCTTCTGGGCACAGCAGCCCTTATATTCCAGATCAGACCCTTTGGGCCCCTCAGCACAGCATAGAGGGTTCCCCCAGAGTTTCTACCTTGGGTCTCCATGGATGGACACGCATCTGCAGCCTTCCTCCTTGGCAAAAGCAGCAAAGCTGACTTTATAGCTATTAGCAGAAGATTTGGGTAGAACAACTTTGTCAAATTTTGGGATTCGAGCCCGGGATTCAATGGCAATGCTAACACAGTCTAAATTGCTGACTCGGATGCCTTACCAGCCTGGAAGAGATCTGAGACGGACAGTGCTGGTGCGTGGAAGAGCATGAGACTCTGTTAACCAGGACAATGGTATCAACCCGAGACCCAATGAACATCTTCTCACAGCATGGATGGAGACTGAACCAACCCTGACACATGGATACGGTCTTCTTCAGCTCCTAAGGACAATTGTCCAGAGGTTAATGAGTGCGTGCTCAAGATAATCAGATGGCATTGAGGCCTAAAGATCTTGCACCTTCAGAAGCACGGTATCACTCAATTTTTTTTGAGGCAAAATATCACTCAACTTTTTTCTTAGACATATAGTCATCTCTCAGACAGACAATATACTCTTGGAGGTCTCTGGCTGCTGTGCCATGTGCGTCAGAAAATGTGACAGGTAATCCAGTTGGCTACAGTAATCCCAGTAGATAGCCATGAGGAAAACACAAGGGTTTCAGTAGTTCCTGAACCCTTAGGAACAGGAAGTGGTCCTTGAGGTAAGCGAGCACAAGCATGGTCATACAGAGGCCTGACTGTTATGATTTAAGGTAACTTAGGTGATTACCTGTACAGAGGTGAACACTGTACAGAAGACAAACGACTCTTTATGTAAGACATGACCCAGGGCACCATGCCAGGCTATCACTTCCAGATTTGGAAATATTCAGCGCTTCGTACGTCACAATGGAAACTTTTGAAAACTAAGATTTCCTCTTCAGTACGCGAGTGACACCTGGCAGTTTGTACACTGCCATTGTGCTAACCTCTACTGCTCTCCTTCCCTTTCTACTTCTGGAGGCACAACACTGGGGCAGCAGTAGGGAGGAGCTGATTTGTCCTTGGAGGTTGTGGCAGGCAGCACAGCTTGTCTAGATGTCTCAGCAAGCAGCCTCCAAGCTCCAGTGGGACCCAAGGTCTGTATGCACCAGGTCAGGGCCCCTCAAAAGTGTGGGCTGCAGTGATGGAGACTTCAGGACTTGGCAGTGTCAACTTTGAGAACAGCAACGATTTCCAACCATTTCTTCTGTCTACGCTTCCAATGCTCAATCAGTCTAATTACTGCTGAGCCTTTGCCCATTGTGTTATGAAATGTTTCAGAGGTTAAAGGGGAAAAAAAAAAGATCAAACTGTGGCCTAAACCTCAGGAGGAGGAAGGCATCTGTCAGGACAAGCTCTTACCAGAAACGGTATAAAGAATCCTTGTTTACTAAATCTTTCAAGTCTGTAGCTAGTTCAAAGACACCTCACAGTCCTCCTCATTAGAAGAGCAAAAGAACAACTGAAAAGCCCTCAGCCTAACTAATTAAAAGCAGTAGCTTTGTGTGCTGTGGTGTGGCAGGCATTCATATGTTGGGTTTTTCCTTTTTGCATCTACCAATGGCAGAGGAAAGTTCTTTCCAAGGCGATAATTCTGCCCCTGTATCAAAATGTGAGCAAAGGGAAACTGTCTCCATTGGATTTGGATTTATTCCCATCATTTGTCAATAGTGTTAACATAAAGATAACATGTGCAGCTAGTGAGTGTGTCATGAGTTACTATGAGTGATAAAAGATCTTAAGGCTGTTAGAAGGCAGTTTGCTCTTCAACACATTGTTTTTTCTTGAAGGTGTGTTCTTGAAGGAGTATGTGAGAGCAGAAAAGAGTTAAAACATCGTTGCAGTCCCCTGCACAGAAAATACACGGAGAAATGGAACACAGCCAAACTGTGGCATTCACCTGCAACACGGCTGAGAGCATCACTCCAGGGAAGAGGACAGAGCATTGCAGCAGCTCTTCCATTTAGCAAATGTGGTAAAAATGACAACCAATACCACCCTTCCCTGAGAACTGTGATAGGGCTGGGGACAATAACCTGCAAGGGTTTGAAATTTCTTACAGACAGGTCTCCTCCTGAGCCACAGCTGACGGGATGCCTGCCCTCCCCAGGGTGGCCCCCACTCCCTGATTTCAGTGAAAGGTAAATTGCGTACAATTTAGTACACACTGCAAAATCACTGCCTTAGAGCCCACTGAAGGGCGGCTTTGGCTCTCAGGCATTTCTCCCCTGTCCACCCCTTGTGTAAGTTCTGAAGGGGATTCATTATGAATTAATTCTTTCCACTTTTTTACTTCCAAGGAATATCAGTTGACATTCACAGCCTCTCCAGTGCTTCCCAAGCTTCGTATCATACCTGAACAGTCATTATCACAACCTGAATCTGGCCTCCACTTCAGCTCAAGGGAAAAGCTACACATTGATAGGGTTTTGGCGAAAAAGACTGGAGCCTTCAGCTGTAAATTTATCTTGTGATATCTGTCTTCAAGGTTCCTTCATATTATACTTTGCAAATGACAAAACAACGTTGCTATTTGTTAAAAACAATAGTGCTCTCATAATTTTGATGGAAAAACAATGGTGCAGGGGTGACGATTACCAAATATAACTCCCACGTCTTCCCCAGGGCTTGGGCAGAGTGAGGTGGAGCTCAGCCACGGAGTCTTCCTGATCCTTCCACGGATACTGGCATCTGCAGCACCTGGGGTCCACGGCAAACCTCTTTCCTCCAGAGCCCAAGAGCTGAGCCTACGATTTCGAGCAGGCTAATCAATCACCTTTCTGAGGCAATAACCAAGCACTTCCTAAGAGCAGATGTTTCAAATGGCTTAGAAGCAATGACAAGAATGTGGTTAAAAGTTTGGTCCATGAATCCAGCTTCTGCACACGGAAGGGAAGAGACACCTTCTGACAAAACTCTGGTCAGACACTTGGTATTTTTTGTGCTTTGTGTTTGCCTGTGTTCCCAGCCTAACTGCCTCTTGCACTGTTATTTTGCAAAAGGATATAGAGGAGATAAATTACGCATGCTCGGGGAGGGCCATGTTTTCAGGCTGTTGAAAAGGCAGAGGGTACATTTTAAGGCAGAGTGTACGGAGAGCTCCAGCCTCTGTACTGCAGTTAATCACAGCGCTGACTACTCCTGCGCTTGTCATCCCCTGCGCCCTGCGGTACTAAGCGGGGATGTTGCGGGAAGTGGAAGAAGCAGCTCTGAGGAAGGTGCACACAGAGCAGCACTGAGCTTTCTCGCAGCCTGCAGACAAGCCTTTCGCACTACAACCTGGTCTGCTGTTGCCATCTGCTGGAAAAAGCCTCACGTAGTCAGAGGAAGGGTGAGGAGGAGCGTATGTTCTTATTATGAAAATACTTGAGTCTTTTTGTGCTTTTTAAGACAGGGTTTTTTGCCCTGCAAAAAAGGTCCTGTATGAGCTGCCAAAGAACTGCACAGACACCAGCCGTACATACGCACGTACGCTGAACACACGGTGTCTGGGCAGGAGCTGCAACAGCTCTGGGTCTGTTTGATTTCTCACATCCTCTTAACTGCACTCTGCACGGTAAAGCACCTTCAACCAAGACTAAAGGAAGAGCAAACCCATTCCTCCATGAAATGCCTGCAACTAGGAAACAAAACCATCCCTCCAATATCCTTCCTCTCTCCTGCAACTCTTTCATTCCCTATGGCTGTCCTGTGCCCGCGGGCCTGTTAGCTGAGCCCATTCTGCACACGTTCACACAGAGACCACACAAACCTTTACACAGGGCTTAAGCATCTGTCCATCCCAGCACATTACATCTAGAAATTATTTCTAGTTCTACACTATGTTTTCACTTATTTCTTTCTTAAACTATCATGCCCAGAGAAATGTTTCTGCAGTTTGCTCCTGTGGGATTTTCAGAGGCATTGAATACAATTTTCCTCTCCCTTGGACAGCTGTTACACACAGTAGGAGTCTTCAAGAATCCCTCCCCTTTCTTAAAGATTCCATGGCTAATCATTCTGTACAAGGTAAGAGCACATAATATTGTGGGACAGGCAATATCTCCTCTTGCTTGCAAGCAGCTTTGAGACAGACAGGTTGCTGGTTGCCACAGGCATTCTTAACACCATGTCATCCAGCCCTAATCTAATCTATGGGGTGTAATTGCCATGGCGTTAAATCCGCTGCTGGTGGCTGATCACCTCCAGCTTGCAGGATTGCATGACTCTGCGCTGGTGCTAACAAAGGCAGGAAGGTTTCAGAAAATGTCTCTGCTGTTGACAGGGTTTTAAAGACTCATACCCAAAGTAGAAGTCAATGGGGTGTGAATCCACCCACACTAAAGCTGAGAATAACAGGATCCAGGACTGCTCTGTGTCTAAACCCCACTTACACGACATATAAACTGTCCTGCAACGTGCTTTTGAATTCCAGAACAAGGGATATTTAAGGCTTGAACGCTGGCTGGAGATGCTATGGACTTTTTTTAGGTAGCACAGGGTATTGTCACTGCCACTTTACCAGATGGAGAAGGTTTAAAGGCAAGGCCAGTTAGCCCAGACTGAGACACTATTGGCTACGTTTCTTGGCCTGTTGTTGGCTCAGCAAGGTGACAGAGACAACTCGTACCTTTACAAGCCTATTATTTGAAGAACGTCTAAAGAACGTCTTCACTGGCAGATGAAGCATCTTCAATTATGCTGATCCACTGATTTCATTCAAACTAACGCGCACAGACCCCAAGCATCTGCTGTGACTTGTAGGACTTCTCACATGAAAGACTCTGCAACCCCTCTGTGCCGTGCCCTTCTTCACATCCCTATTCCTTTCTTCTTTTTTACTGCTGCTTTTCCTGTGGACATCAAACACTGCATCAACACTTTTGTTCTTTGATCCTACCAAGTACGCTAATGAATGGATACTTGGGGCTCAGTTCAGAAGAAGCGACTGTGACCTGCTTTTACCCTCCATGCAAGGACTATGTTAATCAATTATCCATCTAAAAGCTCTTGAACTACATCTTCAGGGCATACGTTTTTCTCCTCAGATACCTCTCTTGGCATAGCTACAATGCTTAGGGAACGCTTAGAAGTATCAACCTGTCTGCTCTTTCCAAGCTGGGATAACAAGTGCTGGGATAACAAAGTATTCAAATGGATTCTGACAGGCTTTCAAACATCATCTCTCCAAGCAGGTCCATTTCTTCCGGTTAACAGTTAAGGGAGGCTTTCAAAAGTACTCCTAGCATGGAATTATTTAACTGTTTAAGCGGAAAGCGGCCTGCCTGTTTCCGTGAGCAGAAAGTCCCTCAGGAGTTCATCGTGCACCTGTTAAGAACTCACCATTTAAACCCTGGTGCCCATGTTCGCTGAATATGAGGGGACGATCTAAAAATGTCCTTAGAGCTAATGGTGTGGCCACGTTGATACGTCAGACCATTACTGCAAAGATGTCGGGTGGTACAAATCTACAAAAGCAAATGAACACTGGACAGACTTGAGAAGGAATGGTTCTTTCCCTGCTCTGTTGTCTGCACTGCTTTATCCGACTAGATTTTTGTAAAACATAAGACAAAACGTATATTAAAAATAAACTGTGCCTGGCATCTTGATCCTACTACAGCAAATCTAACTGTTCTTGTGCATAAGCAATAAATCCATAAGCAAGGGTGTACGAATGCAATCACTTCCACATAAAAAGCTGTTTCATCAACCCAGCTGCTAAAAGAGTGGCCACATAGCTAAATAAAAAACCTCAGAAGGTGTATTCATTAGGTCTGCACTTTAAGTGTGCTATTTACATTGCCTGATATCCTTTAATCCCTGTTATGCTGGAAAAGAGCTTCTGCGTGCACTTTTCCCACCAAATCTGCCCATCTCTACTTCCACCTCTGACTAGTTGTTTAGGCTGTCTCAAGATGACCTCTGAAAAGATACAATCTTTTTATGTGGATGTAAACCTTCTTTCTCTACAAAAGAAATCTATCCACTAAAAGATCAGGGTTGAAAAGGATAAATAATCATGGTTTTGTTCCTCCAGAAGTGCAATGCTCCCACCCTGACAAGATCCTACTTCCCAGCCTGGCAGTGCTGGCCCAGCTAGATCAAAGAGCTGCAAATAGGTTTCTTCAGGTTCTCATTTCCTGTAGGTTCTCACACAGGAATTCTTGGTGACTGAGGTGTGCAGGTGGAAAACAATTTGCAGTGGGTCAGGAGCTGTTGTAAGTTAGTGTTTGCTACTAAGGTTTGATCCAAAATCCACTGACTACCTGACAAAATGCAGTTATTCAAGGGGGCCATGATTCAAGTGGCAGAAGCAGTACAGCTCAATAAAACATCTAACATGTTTTTGCTCTAGAACTGTCTGGACCATGTATCCAGACAATCCACCCACAACCTGGCAACTCCTAGTATGGCCTTGAACACAGGTCATGTAGGAAACATGGACTGGGCTGTAGGAATATAATTCTCCATGGAACTTGTCCCAGAACCTGGCGACTCCTAGTATGGCCTTGAACACAAGTCATGTAGGAAACATGGACTGGGCTATAGGAATATAATTCTCCATGGAACTTGTCCCACTGAAAAGTGCCGAGACCAGTCACCTTCTCTTCCCCCTCATCCTTCCTCAGTCTCAACTATTTGGTGTTTGGCCATGCTCGCTAGTTGTTTTAGTTGGGACTAGTTCTTGAACATAAGCTTTTGAATACCATTTTGTAAGATTTGGAGAACTCATCAGCTGGTTTGTGTAGTGCTTTTCAAGGCTGCATCCATACTGTTACTTGATGTGGAAGTTGTGGTGATGATATTCTTAAGGCATGTGTGTCTCAGTGTGTCTCTTATTATCTTGCCATTCGTGATGCCTGAGGTTGGCTGGTCCTATATAGATGTCTTTAGAGGAGTTGAATTGCCAGCTCAGATGGAAGCTTGCACTCACTGTGGAGTGACTTATCCTGTCCGATTTCTGTTACAGGTCTCTGTGGCACTGCTCCGTGAAGAACGACACGGCCCCATTGTTGGAAATTCTTATTTCTGCAATAGTATAAAAATACTACCTTTAATACTACTTAATATTACTTAAAAATACTATTTTTAAAACTTTAAAAGGTACCTAAAATCATGTCTGAAAGACAGAAAGAAAAGAGTGAGCATATATGATACTGCTTCCTCTTTGTAGAATTGTTTTTCATTCAAGAATTTCTGGATGGGGATGTACACTTTATGCATTTAGTAACACTTAGAGGATTTCTCCTCCACATGCTTTCGAGCCTCCCTTGAGCCTGTGCAAGCTGTTTGTGACCGCGCCATCGTCCAGCAATGCCTTCCTCAGGCTCCAAGCCGTTTCATGAATAACTGTCTCTTTTTGTTGTTTTGAACTCTGATATCCTGACTTGCTACCCCCTGTTCTTCCATTAGCAACAACGGTGAACCTTGGCTTTTCTCTTTCTTCCTTTACTCAGCTGCTTACCTTTAGGACTATATAACCACATATTTTGTCTTCTCTTTGATGGTGAAACCAACCTCTTACAGTATCTGTGGAAACATGAGCATCATGGTGTTGAGCAGAGCATATTCTTTTCACTGCATTTTATCATTTGTTGCTAAAATTTGCCAGTCCCCTTCTTTGGTTGTATTCCTGGTGGCCTTGCTGATGTCTTGTGGAGCCACCAGTGACCTCACCAAGGTAGTGGGCACTGCTTTACCTAAGTTGTGACAACTATGGTCATCATAATTTTTGTGTGCGTACTAATCTTTAGCCAGCATGCTTTCGATGACTCTTCCTCTGCACTGGAATTGTGCAGCATGCAATTACCTTCGGAAAACTCTTGCCACCCGTGGAAGAAGAAACATCTCCCCAGCTGGAGCAAAGGCTGCCTTAGCTTGTGTGACCTGTCACAGAATATCTGAGGCAGGAAGGCCCTTTCCATCGTGGGCTTTTGCAGGAAAACCAGAACAATGGAAAACCAAAGGAGGAGCAGGGCTGGCTCGGTGCCACAGCTCTGCATGCAGTGGGGATGGAGAAGTTGTGATAACGTGTCTCCTTGGCTGAGGCTTTAAAAATAAGACACTCAATTTCTTGTTGTTTTTTCAAGCATTACATAAAAGCTCCCCTTAGAAGGCCAAAGGCAGCTGTTTTGTTAGGACGAGGGAGTCAGGAAGAGGCAAGGCAGGCAAAAACATCAGATAAGTGTGGATAAAAAACTTGGCTAACCTATTTTTCCCCCCTCTTAAACAGCCAAGTTGAAGCACTCTGCAGAGCTCTGTCTAGGAGGAAAAGCAGAGCCAAGCATTGAAAAATTATATCCGCGCTCTGGTAAGGACCACTGCTCTCGCTGCCTCGGTGTGGGAACTCCTCAAGACCCATTCCCTGTGGTGGGAGTATTTCTTCTCTCGTCCAGGCAGCCCAGAGATCTTCTGAAAAGCCTTGGCCTCTGCCAGCTCCAAGTACACCTGGATGTTGGCAAAATGGGGCTTGAGAAAGACATCAAAGGTCTCCCTGTGACAGGGAGAGGACAAGCCACTGTCACCTGCAGAGAGGGTCCCCAAACATCATGGCATTGACTTCATCTGTGCCTTGGGCTTTGCATGAACCCTTGGAGGTGGACACCTGCCCTTGTGTTTTCCTCTGGGGATCCTGGAGGTGAACCGGGTCTATCCAAAAGCTCCAGAGCTTTGCAGGCTTTGCAGTTGTAGTGCCTTGTCACAAGGTGGCAGGGACGTGACACTTTCTGCAGGCTCTTGCTCAGCCTGCCAAAGGCACCTTCTTCAAATCCTCACTGCCTTCCTCCTTGTTACCTGAAAATACATGGAGTTATCGGCAATCCTCTGACATTTGCTTTGAAACTGTCCTTGGGATAGCTCAAAGGGAGGGTAATTAGTTACTTCAAAGCTTAAATATTTTACCTATTCGCAGTCTTAAAAAAAAAAGAAACGAACCCACTTGTATTCCTCTGCCCGAAATCCACGGTGAGGTGGGGAAGTGAGGAAGGGACTGGCCTGGGTCAGCCTGTGCTGAGGCTCAGCTCTGGCTGCTGCTGCTGCTGCTTTTGTGGGAAACCCAAAAGCTCTGGTGGTTATAGAGCAGGTAACCCTTCTATCAGAGCCACAGGGATGGTTTCTCCCTAAATGACTGAAGATGGGAAAATATTCTTGTAACTAAAAAAGTATGTGTATACCCATACGTGTGTGTGTATATATGTATATACACATATTAAAGGAAATATATATTTCCTTTAATGCACAAGAGTCTCAGGAATATTATTTAGCTCTGGCTTCCTAGAATGGATGCTCAGCTTTGGGCTTCTGGAAGCAAATGTCTGTTCACGTATAGGACCAATTCTATTCTTTTCATGTGCTTCCCACAGTTATTTTTTACCCTTTCACGTTCCAGGAGTTTTTGTGCTTTTACTGCTCTGCTCTCTCAAGGCTGTTTGCAGGGAGTGAAACCTTTGTCACTGCTCATCAAATATTTTCATACAAAATTCTACCTGCAATGATAAAATGAGGTTTGTGTTAATAAGCTATTAACAGCCATCAGGTAATTCTTTAGTTTATCTCTAGAGCCCAAGCTGATTGCGTCTCCTTGCTCGTGCTTCCCTGACCGTCTTTAGAGACAGGAGATATTCAGGTTTTTTTAATCTGAGCTACAAGCAGTGAGAGATTACTCAGCTGTCGCTCTGCAGGAAACGTCCCTATCATGCAGCAGGAGGTAACAATAACAAATTGCTGACATCCAAATTTAGCTTTACACAAATAGCTGTGCAAGATGCCCACTGCTCCCAAAGTAGTAACCAGACCATGGCATGTCACAGGCATTGACACTGTAGAAGGAAATGAGCAGAAAATGCACCCAAGTAGAGCAGGTAACATTATAAAATATATAATATATACCCTGAGTTAAGTGATGAGTGCACGTATTCCCTTGCAAGCTTGTAGTTTATTTAAATACACTGAGGAAAACAGCTTTGAAGTTCAAGGCAGGGTCTTAGCTGGGGGAGAAGGAGAAGAATCTTTTCTTAACGTGTGCAATTGAACTGTGGAACTCCTTGCCGCAGGACAGCATTAAGACCAAAAATGTCATAAGACACAGAGACCCTTTTATCTTTCAAAATTAAAGCTAGGTAAACTTCAAGGTGAAATGGTTTCAGAAGAGCAAGTCAGAGTGTTTCTTTTCATGGAATGCTTTGTGTCGGAAGGGACCATCAAAAGATCATCCAGTCCAACCCCCCTGCACTGAGCAGGGACATCTGCAACTAGAGCAGGTTGCCCAGAGCCCCGTCCAATCTGACCTGGAATGTTTCCAGGAATGGGGCTGCTACCACCTCTCTGGGCACCCTGGGCCAGTGTCTCACCACCCTCGGTGTAAGAATTTCAAGAAGGTAGGGTCAATCCCATTTGACTGTTGTGAGCTTTTTTTTCTAACCAAGGAATTTGATGTTAGCTTGTGCATTGGTTCAACTGAAGTAAATGAACATTTTCCAGTGAATGCAATATCAGAATGAAAAGCTCCATTTGTCTTCAGTACAACTTTATCATATTTAAGGGAAAGATACAAAATAGCAAGGGCGGTTGGATTGCCCTAAGCTTTTAACAGCTGGGAGGTAAGTAAGTTAAACGTTTAAGGATGTGCTTGCTCTGCCTTAGGAAAATGTCTTTCATCATCCTCTGAATTTGGCCACCATCAGAAACAAGGAATTGGATGTAAAATATCCTCGTGTCCATTCCTGACTGGCAATTCGCATGTGCCTCAAGGTTGTGCTACAACGCTCCTTGAGGGCTGAGGAGGCGCCTCCTTGGTCCCTCTGTTTTGTCTCTTCATTTGGCAGCTTTTGGTCACAGTTCTCAAGAGAGTGTCCCCAGGTTCATTTCAGGTATTTAACATCGAAATGAACTTCCCTGAGAAAATCCACCCCAGCCCTGAATGTGCTGCCAGGGGACAGCCTCCAGATATCAGGCAAAGCTCCTGGAGGTGATTTAAGTTCCTGGCAAAAGTACATTTGGGCAGAATGGTCTACCACACCTCCTGGAAGAACATCAAAGAAATTACCAGCAGAAAAGCAAAGATTTGCTAAAATCTCTGTCTTCTGTGATGTTTTGGTTTGTGTTTTAGTTTCGAGCATGACGAACTTCTTAAATTGACTGCAGATTTCTCTCCAGCCTAGACAGACTGAGGTAATCCTGGAGGAAAAATTGTCATTTTACCAAATATTTTCAGCCAGGCTTGAAGTCAGAGATCTGAACTTTCTGTCAAAACGTGTGTGATCTATTAGTCAGAACAATCGATTTATTCCTTTGAAACATTGTACTAAGCTATCACTGACTGCGTTTTTCTCTGGTTCTGGAGAACCCTGCTTCTCTGCCTGCTCATGGCCATGGCAACTGGAAAACAGACTCCGCAGGGGAAAAAGCATCAAAGAATCCCCTCTGCCAGTAAATCGGGAAAAAAAGAAATACATGTGTGATACAGAAAAGCGAGGAGCTATTTGTGGTCAGGCTGAAATCCACTTTTGAGGGAGAGGTTTTCCACTAGAGGACAGAGATAATCTAGAGGAAGAGTAACGACGAAGTCAGTAACATCATTTGCCTTAGTGCTTTCTGCCATAAACCTTTTTTTTTTCTTCACACTTACCTCTCACCCGCAATTTTGCATGTCAGATTTTTGCAGGTACCAGCACAGCCGAGAATCCCGCTGGGGAGTTCAGTGCCCTGGACAGACAGACGGCTGCACTGGGTGTGTTTATTTCCACACAACAGCTTGTCAGTTTAACAAAGACAGCGCTGTAAAATCAGAGAGGAAAATATGTCGTATCTAGCAACTGCGTGTATATATGTCACTGAGGCAGAACTCACTGCTCTTTTCCTTTGACAGTATAGGCTTAGCCCATAGCTCTATTTTCACACTCCTGAAGCTATGTTAAGATCATCAAGGGGTCAGCCTCACGCCTGCACTACTAAGACAGTTCACCTTTAAATACAGGCTGTTGGTGCTTCTCCATTACATAAGGATGGCAAAAGCATCCCTAACAGCACACCGCTGTTTCTTTATGCTTGTATAATACAAAAATGGGCACACAAAAAAGGGCTGAGAAAATCAAAATGCACTTTTTGTTGGAGATCACGTTGCCATGTTCAAGCCTGCAGCTATTTGCAGCCAAGAAATAAAGCTCTAAGTGTGCAGTTTGTAATGGAAAAAATGGACAGACGTTCAATTTTAGCCACTTTTGTTCACCATGTACCGAAGGTGCTAATATGTCCAGTCCATTTAGAGAAGGCATTGCCTAAGCCATTTTCTTTCACATATTAGAAGAGAAAAATGTGAGTTTGCAGGGCCTGGCTCAGCAGTCCCCAGGCTTTATGCAGCTGTAATTCAGCATTTCAGCACATCACTGCAGCACCGTGTTCAAACACATTTGGATGGGGCTGGAGATCGGGCTTCAGAGCTTGGGGACAGACAGAGGGGGGTTACAGGAGCAGCAGCTGCCTGGCTTCATCAGGCTCCCATCGTTTCCAGCAGGGAATGAGCCCAGCCAGGTCCAAGTTGCAGGACAAGCACAACAGGGATTTCACCTGAGCGTTTCTGGGTTGACTGTTACAGCAGCTGAGCCCTTGCGGGAGAAAAGTTACCTCTTTTTCACAGGAGGGGAAACTGAGGCACAGAGAGTAACTTAACAGCCAAATCACCTGAGGAGCTTATATCACAACATCAGCCCCACAAGCTGAAACAGACCTTCAGCAGCATGGTGAGCTCAGAGGTGTGTGGAGCCAGTAGCACAAGCATGTACATAGCATCTCTTGCATGGGATGAGCTTTGCATCTGCAGTGTTCTGCTTTTGCTGAATTAACCTTCTTTTTCTTTCAATGTCAGTCAGAAAGCCTGGTGGGAGAAGCTCTGCAGCAGCTCAAGTCACAGCTGACCGGCACCTGGCCTAATGGGCTTGTAGCTGGCCGAGGTCAGTGCCCCCAGCGCAGAGCTGCAGCGTGTCTGCAAGCAGCAGCTGCTGAGATTTTGCTGAGAGGACTTTCCCGGGGGCTCTGCTCCTTTCCAGTAAACAGAAGGTAAAATTTGTTATTTTGCTGCTTTGGGTGTTCTGTGCAATTCCTAGCCTTTAGATGAGAAAAATCCGATTTCATACGTTCACTAAAATACCCCAAAACCTAACGTAATACCACCCCCTCCGTTAACGCTCCTGGGGCAGTGAGCAAAGACTGCTCCTCTGCTTTTATCGGTGGGTTTGCTGCTGAGTTGGGTAGGGCTGCGAGTTGGGTGCTGGCTGTGCTCAGCACTGCGGGATAGCGCGGCTGTGGTTGTATAACAGCTGAAGCATGCTGAATTTGTGCTGATGGATGCCTGCGCAGCTTCGTCATCGTTTCTGGCCATAAGCTTTGTCGTGTGTCTTCTCCCAGACTGCTGTCACAGCTCAGCGTTCGGCGTAGGTTGCAGTCCAGTGCCTCAAGGTATGTGTTCCTCAGGCTGCAGTAGAACAGGACTGGGCTTGACTCTGGGCCAGGTGCTGTGTTCAGAGACTCGTGTGTCTTTCCTGATGAGGGGCTTGGGTAGCCCTCTCCAAGTCACACAGGTTAATTTAGGATGCTTTTATTGTGAGGAATGTTCTGATACCCCTCATTCAGTGACACGACAACTATAATGAAAATATTTGCTGGCTATCCTTACATGGTAAACAAATACTCAGCCAAGGAGCCCTAAGTTACACCAAACTGTTGGGTCATTTCACCTCTGAGAGGCACTCACATTGCTAACAGGAGATGGGTCAAACCCCGAAAAAGACTGCTTGTCCCACCAACGGCTGCCAAGTGCAGCAAAGGTACCAGGGCAGCTGTGGACCCGCGTATCTTTCTCCTCCTCTGCAGCCAGAATGTTTTACAAACTATTTCCTTCCAAAAGAAATAAATATTTGATGTAAGGAAAATTACTTCAGCCTCAGGTTAGCAAAATATTTATTTCATAACTTGAAGTACACACAAAGTCCAGCAAAGTTACTGTCTTTGCCCTTAATGCTGACATCACAGAGTCAGTGCAGTGCTTTACAGAAGGACCTCAGGGTTGCTCACTTTGTTTTAATGTTAGGAAAAGTGGAAAGATGAAGCAACTTGTCCCAAACCCCTCTCAACAGTCACACCAAAGTTATCCCCATGCCTGTGGGTTCAGTGGGGTCTGAGACTGCTTCCCCTCCATTCAGGAGCCTTTTGTAGGAGGGAAGACTATGTTGTAGTTAAAGGACACAAGGCTTTGTGTCTTTTCACACATTTGTCTCAGAATTTGAGACAATAGTATGGACCCCAAAGTAGTTTGAAATCTACAGCAAACTCAAAGTTTGGGTCTGTGACTGCACAGCAGGTTTCATGGGAAAACATTTCTAAGTATTTTTGTTTCCCTTTAACAGAATTCCTTAGCTTCTGCTGGTTTTAGTAGAGGAATGGTGTTACCTGGGGCGTGGCTGAGCTTATTTACTTTTGTTGAACAGTACATCTTTAATTTTCCAAACTGTAGTACTGAGTGGCAGAAAAGCAATATAAGTAGTTCTCCAGGAAATGCTGATACATGAATCTGTTTGCAAAAGTAACTCCATGCAGTCACCACTTTTGTAATGTTAATTAAAAAAACCCGAATACATTATCTCCAAGCAGATCTAAGCAAAGGAGACTCATCTCCAGGTGTAGGCTGGAGTTCACTAGCCTTCTGAGTACATCAGGGCTCCTGCATACCTTTATCTCCCTAATGATGTATGCTTTTGATATGGAAGGTGAAACTGAGCAGTTTGACTGAGTTCATCTTGAAGGTTTGAGATTTGTTTGAACCACTCACCCCAAGTTCAGCTCCAGAGCTGCACATCTTTGTGAACATGGAACAAACACGGGGTGAGCGGTTAACAAGCAAACTCTGTGTGTCCACCCTTGTGGTCAGCAGCTTGTCTGCATTTAATCTATGTGAGTTCATCAAAAGCAAAATATTTTTAACAACAACTCTCTGGAGAATAAATGAGAGAAGAAACAGTGGAGCTGTTCTTCCAGTCCGTGTGAATCTCGGTGTGGTTGCTGATGGTGAAAAGCTGTACAGTTTCCTTTGCACAGCGCAGTAAGGTCAGGAGAGTCATCCTGGTCCCTTGTACCTTGGCAGAGGGTCTCCCTCCAGGAGACCGAACACCTGGCATTTAATTTTTCAAGAGCTTATTAAAAGTGACAGTGATTTACAGACATGCCTTTAATCCTGTGATGGGTGAATATACTCTAAGCCACTTCACCCTGTGACTCCCCATCTTCCAGCTGTCCCCAATCCAAGCTGCCTCACAGTCAGAGCACAACCTGGCTGGGCTTATCTGGTAGCACAGGGAGAGATGTTTTGAAAGAAACAAGTTGGAGGGGAGGAGGTCTGAAGAAGCAGTCCTACATGGCTAAGATGCTCTCTCATGCATCAAGATATTTGGATACTGTCATCGACTTCGGTGGCAAAGCGAGAGAACAGGCATATGGAAAACAAGCACCAAGGTATTAATGCTTGTGTCAGAGTTCACTGCACAAATGACTTGCTCTGTCACCGAAACAGGGGTCTGAAGTGTTGTCCACATCAAAGGAAAGGTATACTTTGACGGGTTTTGGAGGCTATTTTTCCTTCAGAAATCAGCATGTGGTGAGTTACTGACGTGCCAGTAATTCAAAGGAGAGTTTTGCATCCCTGCTGTGAAGCTGAATGACAAAACAATACAGTTATTAAAGGGAAAAAGGAAGCCTCAGTCCTAGGTGTTCTACACCTTATATTCTGTTACAAGCAACACCAAAAAAAGCTCATACCTCAGGCAACCTTGAATGTCTCAAAGTGGAATGAAAGTGAGCAAGTGGAAGATTTTAGGTGCAAATTGTCTTGCTGGGTTTTGCCAGCCAAACTCTTGGAAATGGATTTGTTCCAGAAGAGATGAAAAACCACTTTACATGTATTGGTTTTCAATCTCCTGAAAATTATCCACTTGTAAATCACTGGAAGAGTAGACTTTGAATCTCTTTACCCATTTCCCCCCCCACCACCACCTGTCACCAGGTGAGTATAGGTGCCAAGGGATACAGAGTGGGGGAAGAAACCCACGAGCGGTGTTTCTCACAAATTCAAAAACCCTTTAAAAAGAATACTTTTTGTTTCTAAACTTTTTTCCCCCTAAACTTGTCAACCTTCTTTAATCAATAAAAAATGAGGTGTGAATGCTTGATATGAAACTCAGACTCACAAGCAGCACAAGGATAAACTGCACCTAAAGGCACTGGGCTGCTCCCGAGCAGACGGGAGAGATGCATCGCAGTTTGCTCCTCTGAAGGTGAACTTCAGTCCAGTGCTTGCATTGTTAGTGTCAACAGAGAATGAACATGCCTTTGGAGGAGGCGTAAAATGAATTCACACGTCCTCAGTAACCCTGGTCTGAATTTATAATCCATCATTTGCTTTACCAAATGCAATATGCAAAAAAAAGAGAGGGATGAGATGTGAATCTCTTTACTGAGGATCAAATTTGGGCAGGGGGTACATTCTGCCTTATACTGATGAGAACAAAAAAAATGAACAATAACCGTGTGGGTGCAACTCTGCATTCCTGCACTGCTGCTCCTTCTGCCGGGACAGAAATAGCACTAAGAAGTGGCAATGAATTTCAGGGGGGGGCAAGTATTTTATGTTTTTCTTCAACACTTAAAATTCATGTAAATTTTGCCAAAATGTAACACCTTAAATACCAGTATCTCAGCTTTTGCTGTGATTGCCTCACTATTGGAGCAAATCAGTTATCCTCCTTTTTGTTTAATTTATTTGTTTGTTCATTTGCCTCAGAAAGTCAAACAGCATCCAAACCAGCAACTTGGAAGAGGCATCGATATTTGCAAAGTGGAATCAGTCCTGATTCGATGCAATTGCTACTGACGTATGGGTTAGGACCTTCAGGTTTTCCCAGAGAACATGTTGTTCTGTGGTATTTCTTGCCTAACCAGTAAGATTAATAGAAACAGTGTGAGGATAATTCCCAGCCTTCAAGTCTTACTTAGAGCAATCTGCTATGTATTCTTCTCCGTGAATTATATTTCTTCTATAAAGACAGTTTGCTTAAGGCAAATAACTTTTTATTCCACCATCAGCCCTATTCATCCATGCCTGGAACAAGATGTCAGCTGTCTTTGAACATGAGAGGGTCTAATTTCTTATCAGTTTTACTGAGATGATCTTTTTCTTACGTAGTTTTATCAGAGCTGAGCAAAGACTGTGCTAACAAAAGTCATAACCCAAATGAAGACAGCGTATAGCACTCCAAGCCACAACCCTTTGTAGAAAATAATCCCAAAGTACTACCGTCTGGAACCACTAGCACCCATGTTCAGCTACCCTAATCTCATAACTACGTGTAGCAACACCAGCCAGCAGCAGATCACCTCCCAGACGCGAGCAGCCGTGCACTCAGCTAGACACGGGTATCACCGGTTCAGACGTCTCTGGTTACTGGAGACAGAGACCTAGAGCTCGGCTTTGGAAATCTGCTGCTGGTGACCCGAGAGAGGACCAGGAAGGTGACATTCAATGGTCACCATTTGTCTCACTCACTGAGATGCTGCCCTGAGTGATTCCTGGGCACATTCTGTTCTGCCTGGTGTCTCTTGCTATATTACCTAAACTTTTGGGTGGATTTCTATTGTTTTGCATGGGAAAAAAACAAAACCAAAGTAGCAATTAAGACTTTAAAAATCAAGTTTTCCTTTGCCATTGAAACGAAACACAATTTTATTTTTAAATTTGCCTCTGCTTTAATTTAGCTCTCCTCCATCCAAAACAAAATATTCAGTTTGAACTCCAATTTAAAATAAAACATCAAAAACTGAGGAAGCATTTGGAGATGAGCTGAAGAACTGGGCATCCCAGACTGTGGTTTTGGAGGGGAGTTGCTACTTGTGACTATTTGCTGCTGCAAAACTTCTTGGTTTAATGACCCTCCGAGGAGCGCTGACACCATCAGCCAGCTGGGAGTCCCCGGCAACGTAATGCTGCTTCGGCATTTCATTGGATTCCAGTGTTGCCAGCCCTGGGAGGACATAATGGTGTGGATCGTATAAAATTCAGATTTAAATATGGTATATACTGAAAATGAACCAAGCAACTGCTGTTTTATTCCACCCTGGTAAGCTGTAAACTTCACACCGTCACAAAAGTAATAATTACCTGGTCGTGGCTGTAATGTGCACAGTAGTATTATCAGGAGATAGAAATGCGTCAAGAAATATTTGTCAGCTTCAGGCATGACTGACAGTGTTTTGCAAAAATCCTGGCATGTTTATGTGGAATTCACCAGCAACGTACAGAAGTTTACATTTTAATTATAGTGATGCAAGGAAACATTATTCTTCTCACTTGGGGGTGGATTGTTACTCTTATAAGACACTATGGGCTGATAGCAGAGAAGAAAAATGGGAGTAGTGCCTCCTGGCTTGAGAATTGGATCAGGAGAAACTGGAAAGCCGATGCATGATGTGCTGCTGGGTTTCACACAGAATTGTGCAACTGGCTTGTTGGCAAATTCACTGGGGGACAGCGTGGTGCGGAGGCGGGGGAAAATGTTGACTTGCTGGTCTAAGGGCTGAGTCCTAAGCACTGCCCAAAGTCTCACCTCTGCTCTTCATGAATGATCCTCAGAGTAGTGCGTGCCAGGCCTGCCCATCTCTTGTCCCACGAGCTGCAGAAATTCCTCCAGAGCATGTCGACAGCGTCCAAACTGTGGGCACACGTGGTTGTGGGGTGCTGCCCCGACTGCTGTGCGCTTACACACGTGGGCTTTTGCTTCAAGGTCAGCCTTACAAGATGTTTCCAGGTTTGTTGTCTCCACAGATGGTATCTGGGCTTGGGACATCCCTCAAAACAGTCATTTAGTGACCGTGTCTGTAAAATCATGCACTTGTTTACGTCCTGGGCAGCCGCTCCCTGGCTGAAGGGCTTGGCTTGTGCAGTGACACAGCTTAGCTGGTCTGCTGTGACGGTCTTTTATTTCTGACCACTACTTCAAACTCCAAGACTGAATGCCATTATGTGAACCTGCAGCTGGCAGAGTATTTTCTGTCTGGTTCTTTTCAAGAGTGTTGACAAAATCTGGTGCTCTTGGATAGAAACCATACTTGCATGGCATTGAGGTGTCTGAAGCAATCAGGGCTGGTCTTTTAACTTTATTATTTTTTCCCAATTTTATCCTGGCAATGCAATGCCCATAATTAACAGCGATGATGTGGGCTTTTATGCATAACTAGAAGGTGTTAATTAGGCAACTGCAGGAGAACAATAACTGAAAGTGTAAGACAGAAGCCAAAGGTTCGGTATTCAAGTCTTGTTGTATTTGAGTAAACAGGCAGAGAAAAAGAAAGAAAACTATCCAAAAAGACTTTGTTTTCCAATGGCTGTGTTTGGATCTACTTAATAGATGGATTTATTTGTACCCTTATGAATGTTACGATAACAGCCGACCTCCTTTTTTAGCACATTAATCATGCTAAAAAACGTTAATCTTGCGAAGTGTTATAACGCCTAAGGGAGAAGAAGAATAAGGTGTCCTGCCGTTAGGTACCGTACAGCCCCTGCCCGGATGTGTGAGGCAGACAGGGAGTGTGGGAAATGGATACGACACGATTCATGCTGTTTGGCTGTGGTGGGGCA
>NW_010420329.1:139054-151509 GCF_000710305.1 Buceros rhinoceros silvestris
TCCTGCTGTTAGGATGTGGTGGGAAAGCTTTCTGCTGCAAGATGGTGATCAGGACATTCTGGAGCAGGGCAGGGGGAAAAGATCAAACTGTGATAATTTTTTTACAAAAAAGCTTTTTGGAGTGGACTGATACCAGTCAGGCGTGGACATGAAAGTCTTTAAGCCATTTTAAAGGGAGGAAAAAAACTCTTGGAAAAATTGAAGAAGGCTGTTTGGATATTTCTAAGGCAGAAAGTTTAAAATTTTTCATGTTGAAACAGTATTTTCTTTTGAGATGGGCCTAGACTGAATTTATTTTAAAAAGCTACAATGAAGCCACTTACTTTTGGGTCAGATAAGCCATTTTGTGCAAACTGCATTTTCTACTTCTGTTTTGCTAAACCCCTCCTGTCTTCCTTTGCCCCTAACCCCCATTTCACTGCTCTCATTTAGAACTGATTTTAAATGTTTTATTTCAGGTTATTTGCTTCATTCAGGAAACTTCACATCATTTTGCATCTCACAGGAGACCTAGTTCGGCATCCAGACAAATGTCTGTCCAATTGCAAATTTCATATACCCCAACCTGTTGTTTCAGCCATGCCTTGAAGACCCTCTTGAGCCTAGGAGAGGCACATGGACCGGTGCTTTCTGCCCTTCTTCTGTTGGTGGTTTTGGACTGCACCGTTATTTCAATCCCTTGCGTGTGTGTGCATGAGTAAAATGTACTTTGGAGAAATATTTCATTCTATCTCTAGTTTAGAATAGGCTTTAGCTGCAAACTAACAAAAAAAAAGTCTCATCACATTGATGATTCAGAATGAAAACAAAACCGCTGGCTTCAAATAACATGAGAGTCATGTCAGAGAAAGCTTTTTACCCATAACACAGTAATGGATGACATAGATCCTTCAAAGACAGCCACAGAATCGAATGCATTTCTCTACTGACTTCGCAAACTCACTAATGAAGCACAGCTGAGGTGATCAAACATATGAAAAACTGCTCAACTGACAGGAATAAGAGCTCTGGAACCTGCGTTAATAAAACTTGATTGCATTTGAAATCGAAATTCTGTTTGTAAAATGCTCTGCAGTCTTAAGATGAAGGCAGGGGATATATTCAGTGAAAGAACATTTACAAGACTGTCCCTTGGCAATGTGTCATCAGAAATATGATGAGCTGGAGGTCATTATGCCCAAGATGAAGTGTCTTGATATCTCAGGAGCAGGTCCAAGCCGGAGTATGTCCTGCCCTAGGTCAGCTGATATCCTCAGTTCTTTCTTTTCCCATGTGGTTCACACAGCAGTTATGGCAGGTTTGGTTGGACCCTGGGTCAAGTTGATCCCTCTCGGTTGCAGCAGGTCTTGCCTTCCATGAGGGCAACTGGTAGGTACTTACTTTGCTTTGCATAGGAATGTTGGACCATTGTTCAAAAACAGGGCCAAAGAAAGATAAGAAGCTGGTTTCTCCCTAGCAAGGATTTCTCCTGGGACAGAAGTAGTTCAGCTTCTCCCCAGAGATCCTGGTTGGCCTGGTTGGTATGCCTTGAAATATCCCTTGGCCCATGTGTACTACTAAGCCTTTTGCTTTGTCGCTCACCTTTCCCAGCAGTCTACTTCTTGCCAGACACACTTGAAACAACCATGTCAGCAACAGCACAGAGGCAACTTCATCAGATACCAGAACTAATCTGGTGTCTCGGCCTTGGTTGAACCTCTTGACACACACAGTAGTGAGCAGGTAGTAATCAGAACAGAACCTGACCGTATACAATCACCCACGTAACAGCTCACATCTGCATGGTGCTTTGCTTACACAGGACAATCAAGGTCCAGGTGAGGGATTAGGAAGATGTACAGTGGTATCTTCAGATTCTGCAGTAATTTCTATGATATTTTTAAGTTTATTTTTCATTTGCATGTTTTCCATTTAAGAAAAAAAATTCATTACGATTGCTCTCAAGGAAGGTGAAGTGCATTCCTTAACGTGGTGAGTGGCTCCGTCTATACTTTCTTGTCTGATTCATCAGATGGTGTGGCCACACCTGGCCTCCTGAATTTGGATGTTGTTGTTTGCAGCGTGGGAACAAATGTTCCCTCAGACATCATTATTACTGTTTCTTTCTTACATAATCCTTGGAAAGAAGCTGTGGTGAATAATCTTCCCTCTGCTTCATTCCCTACAAATGGAACTGATTTGGGTGAACATGGTGTTTTCTTAGGACTTGATATCTTGCACCGCCTGATGTTCCTGGAACCGGGGCTTGCCTCCCAGCGTGCAACTGCCTTTGTTCTGGGGTGGGCTCCTTGACGTAACTGATGCTGCTCGCAGTGCGGCTATACACAGGCTTTGTGCCACTGATTGATTTTCCCCTGGAACATTCCTGGTTTATCTTTTCTCTTTTAAATTGAGTCTATACGTGTTACATAGAAATCTGCACTGTTGGTGCTATAAAACTCTACAGCGATGCCTAGAGGTTTCTCCAGGTTTTGGGCTCGACCACTCCATGAGGTTTTATGAGTCTTACGACGAGCAGCTGAGGGAACTGGGGTTGTTTAGCCTGGAGAAAAGAAGGCTCAGGGGAGACCTGATCACCCTCTACAACTCCCTGAAAGGAGGTTGTAGTGAGGAGGGGGTCAGTTTCTTTTCTCAGGTAACAAGTGATACGAAGAGAGGAAATGGCCTCAAGTTGTTCTGGGGGAGGTTTAGGCTGGATATTAGGAAAAATTTATTTACAGAGAGAGTTGTAAAGCATTGGAATAGGCTGTCCGGTGAGGTGGTAGTGTCACCATCCCTGGAGATATTTAGAAGACATGTAGATGTTGTGCTTAGGGACATGGCTTAGTAGTGGACTTGGCAGCATTAAGTTTACAGTTGGACTCAGTAATCTTTAAAGGTCTTTTCCAGGCTAAATGATTCTATTCTATGACTCGATGCTCTGCTCTAAGGCAAAACTGGTGCCAGGCAGCTTCTAGGCACCCTGAGCACAAGAAGAAAATCTGAGCGTTCTGAAGGTCAATCCCTAAAGCACTCAGCGAAGAACATGTCAGCCAGCTTGAGAGAGAAAAAACTATCGCTATTCCCCGCCCCCACCCCGTTTTGTTTTAACTTCAGCTCTCAGAGATAATAACGGCCATAGTGACTGAGGCAGTCTATAACAGCAAGTACATGTCCAGTCACAAAAGTGTCAGCTGCACAGGGAATGGTGTGGGTAGTGGCAAGAAGGATGCACAGATTTGGAGGTGACAGGAGACCTTTCTGCTTCCCCTGACCGCTTAAAGATGCTCTGTCTTGCTTTGCACCGTAGCATAGGCTCACAAAGGAGCTGCCTTCTCCACACCTTGCTGAGGGCAAAGCAGCCACGAACAGCAGCTCAAGTTTTGCTGCTATTTAGACAAAGCCTGCCAGTCCGACCCGCCTGCTCTGGAGTGGTGGGCAACCGGCCAGGCAGAGCTGCTGTTCTCAACTTTATAACAATTTTGGTGGTTATTTAGCAAAACCCTGCCGGTCCGACCCGCCTGCTCTGGAGTGGTGGGCAACCGGCCAGGCAGAGCTGCTGTTCTCAACTTTATAATAAATGTGCTCTGGCAGCGCACCAGCTGCCTTAGCTGCTTGTAAGGACAGGATCCCTTAGAGAGCCAGTCTCCAGCCCCAGCTAGGATTATGCGAACTTCTCCAGGCAAACAGAGATAGTTGCAATGCTCAGCACGCTAGCTTTGCCTTTCTAAGTCTTGGTCACTTTGAAATAGAGTGTGAGCAAGTTCAGGGCAGCAAATTACCCAAGGGAAGTGTTCTTCTATCTGTCATAATTAAGCATTAATAAAATCTGTCATAGACTCTCCCCTGCAGTTATCAGTCGATCAATGGTATATAGTATTTCAGTCAATCATCTTCCCTTCAGGGTCACTGAAGGACTGTCCCAGTCTCACTGGAGGCAGCAGGAGGCAGTTCATCGGCATCACTTGGGCTCTGTTTGGTGCTGTCTTGTACGTAAAACGTCTCATGATTATGGAGGCAGAAGCGTTACCCAGCAGTAAATCCCCTTGTGTGCTAAGATTGATCAGAAGGCATCTGGCATCTGGCCATCTGCATCCCAAGGGGCATCTGTGCCCAGAAGCCAACCACACCTCTGTCTGTACACATAGACCTCGTACCTGGTTCATCCTGCCCATGCTCGGGAAGATTCATCTCCTCCCTTGGGGAGATAAGGCTAGGTAGGGGTTAAATGAAGTGTGAACGTATGACCACAAGAGCCAGAGGAAAGTTTCTGTCATCTCAATTCTGGCACTGGGCAGTAAATGCAAGCTTGAAGCTTGGGGTGGAGGGAAAAATGAAAGATAATGTCTGTAGACCTGGAGACTTCCAAATCAGAGCATTCAGACTGCAGCTGCACATCCAAAGGTGGAAACGTGTGGCCATCTCCATGTCAGGTTTCTGTGTAGGTTTTCTTTTGAACCAGCTTAAGGAGGCAAAACTGTGTGTGCAGAAAGATCTGGGGGACTGTGATAGTGCTTTTCTGTCTGGGCATATATTACTATTAACAACTAAAAATACATTGGACATTGCTCGTTAGGCAACTCAGCCTATATATAGCCCAATAAATAAATACAGAAAATCAAGCCCAAGTTTTTGGTGCTGTTTGAAAACAGTGAGTTTTGTACTCCATAAGTTTTATGCAAATGAATTTTTGCACATCCTCGTTCCAGTTAAATTAAAACCCTGTGTGAGCTCGGGAGGCAATGCTACTGTTTGGGATGTACCAGCAAGTACAAGTGTTTGCCACATAGAGAGCATGTGCAAGACAGTAACGGGAACAGCATCTCTGGCTGTGGTTTCAAGAAACAAGGAGAGCCGGGAGAAGTCCAGGCTCCTTAGTTTCCCACTCTCTGTCTATGCTGTGAAATGCAGGAACGAGCAGCCCGGTCTTCAGGTGAGAGCAGCAGCAGACAGGGGCTGAAGCTCAGTGTTTCAGCAGAGGTTTTCAAACACATACTCACTTCCCAGCCACAGGAGTAAGCACACAGATCCGCCCTGCCTCTGGCTGCCTGTCACTGCCTCCCCCAGCCTCTCTTTGTACCTTGGGTGGCCCCAGTGCTGTCGATGATCAGACCGTGTGTGATTCTGCAGGGTCAGCACTCGTGGCAGATGATGGTGCTGTACGTGTGATAACAGACTCACTTTGGTTTGCAAAAAAGGGAGGTTTCATACAGCAAACCGATGTAATTCAGTTCAAAACTGAAGCTGAAACCTCTTCCATTACTCTGAGCTGTTTGTTTAATTCTCTGTATTACTTAATGTTCTGTTGAAAGTCTTTCTTCTTAAATGCTTATTGAAGCAAGCCAGAAGCACATAAAACTAATGCAATTAGCAATAAAATAATTCCAAACCCCAATTACTCCGTTAATGTGGAAAGAAGCACAGCTTGTACAGAAGTGAATTTGCTTACAGGTACAAAGCTGGCGCAGCACCATCAATGATAACGAAGTGTTAAGACCCAGGACAGGGGCTCTCCTTGCTCAGACAGGGGCCACTTCAGGAGATGTTCAGCTACGGGCAGTGGTTTTGTGCTGTTGTTTGCATTTCTGTCAGGGGCAGGTGACAACCACGGGGCCCAAGATTTTTTAATTATTATTTTTTAACCAAATCTAGATCAGTGAAGTACCAGTAATACCCTCCCTTGATGTTACTTCATCCTTCTCTCCTTCTCACTGCTTTGTACCAGCAGTGTCTCCAGGAGGTAATTCCTTTCCCCTCTCCTCCCCAGGAAGAAGCAATTCCTTTTTCTCAACACTGCAAGCAGCACTTTTCAGCTGTGGCAGCATCCAGTAGCTAAGCAACAAACAGCATCCCCAAACGAAATCAAGGAGTGTGGGAGAAAAATCCTCGCTGAGCACATTCTAGTGCAGTCCAGTGAAAATTGCTGCATCACGGTCACTTCTGCTTCGTGCTAAAAAGGAATTAGGCTGTCACATCTTGAAAACCACCTGTTCTCTGAAGCATGAGGGTGCTTGCTGCCTCTTTTGACATTAGCCATTGGCAGAGTTTTGGCCCTGACTCTGTCCAGACAGACTTTCAGAGGAGTCATCTGGGCACACAGGGTTGAGAGCAGCACCCTGATTCCCATCTCCTGGAGGTGGCAGAGAAGAAAATTAGGATGTGAGTGGAAACGCCTTATGCCCAGTGGTTCATCCCCACCTTGGCAGAGCTTGGGAGGGGAGAGCAAGGCTGTGAGAGCACTGCACCCAGAGGTGGGATAGTGCTACACCTGCAAATGCTCTTGGACTATTGCTCCCAAATACTGAGATGCTCCATGTAAGAAAAAACGACAGTTGTGCGTCTTGCTGGGTGGTGGTTAGACCTTTTTTTTCAGCTGTTTTTGGTTTTTGACCCCTGCACTTAAAAAATGCTCTTCACACCGCTTGGTTAAAGCCAAGACACAAAACCAATCTATTCAGCTGTGTCTTACACATCCCCTTCCACTTGTTTCTTTGACCTGCTCCCATTTTCTTTTCTCTCTCCCACTTACTCTGCCTTGACTGAAGACCGAAGCACAATTTCATTTTAAGAAGCGAGTGACTTTAAGCTGGTGCCTGAGTTACAGCCTAACATTTGTTTCATTACACAAGTCATAATAACCTTTCCATATACTGTACATTTTGTTTTTAACATACTTATTAATGAGAAAAAAAGTTCATCATGTTAACCAAGTGAAAGCAGCTAATGGGCAGAATCCCTTGCATGAGTGACTGGATTAATAGCTCAGCAAGGCTACTACAACAATCAAATAATAAAAGTATAACGACCTCTTTCTGAGTCTCAAATCAGGCTCATTTGACTTATTCCAGAGTAGATATTCAGCTTATTATTAGTATGAGCTTGGAGCAAAGCTGGGTAAGAAGAGAATTGGAGCTGAGCTGCCTTTTGTGGCATTAGGAATTCACTAGGAGTAGATTATTGACTAAAATCAATAAACAGGATGACCAATATGTCAACAACATGTACAGAGGATGCTCTGGATCAACAAGTAGACTTCACAGTCAGCCAGGGATTACTCGTTCAGTTGTGAATCTCAGTCTGGTGGAGGGGACTTCCACTCATTTGGGGGTTTAGCAGGGCCTTTTGCAACAGGAGGAGGTTTAAACTGAAAGAGGGGAGATTTAGACAAGATAGAAGGAAGGAAGTTTTTATGGTGAGGGTGGTGAAACATTGGTACAGGTTGTCCAGAGAGGTGGTAGCACCCCCATCCCTGGAAACATGCCAGGTCAGGTTGGACGGGGCTCTGGGCAACCTGCTCCAGTTGCAGATGTCCCTGCTCACTGCAGGGGTGTTGGACTAGATGACCTTTGAAGGTCCCTTCCAACCCAAAACATTCTGTGATTCTATGAACATACATAAATCCAATGGTTGTTACTGAGCTTGTACAACAGTGAAGGAATATTTGCTTACTTATATTTTTGACTGTGTTACCTATAGCTTGAGTGAAGCTGCCTTTCCTGTTCATGCATGTAATGAGCCCTTTGATTTCTGTGACACTGTGATTTCATTGCTTTTCCCCTTGGAAGCTTTTCCTTAATTGTTCCCTGCAGCTTAGCAATGTGAAACCACTTCTATAACATGAGTCTACCTCAGGCATATAATTCTTTCCCCAATCCTCTTGCTGATTTTTAATTCATAGTTTATTATTTTTTTAAGTGCTGACCGCTCCTTTGGACTGGTCTGAAATTGGTTTGCCTTTAGATTTGCACTAGACATGATGTTCATCCGGGGGTTAATATGGAAGGCTGTCCTATGTATAGCTTTCCGTAGGGGTGTGACTCACAGGGGTCAGACACATCAGACAACTGGGGTGGCACCTGCATCACTTAGAGCAGGTTACCTGGCTGCTTTAGCAGGCAGCCCTCTGGGCTCAGATGTTCATCTCAGGAATGAAGAATTGCCCTGGGGTGGTCTCAGGGTCTCCCAAGGACACAGAGGGATCCTGGACTGGGCACCTAATTCCCAGACAGCTAATTTAGGGAGACGGGAGCCCATTGCGAGCACCACAGAGCTTCAGGCACTCTGCGGTCATGTCTCAGTTTAAGCAAGGTATGTAATTGTGGGGATGTTATCAGGCACCAAAGGAGCCCTGTTGCCTTCAATGCTGAAACACCTGGTTTCACATCCTCATCGTGCCCTCAGCAGCAGCACCAGAATAAAAGAGGAGAGAGGTTTAGGCCAACAGGCTGCAACCTGCAGGTCTAAAATTACAGAATTACGTATTTCTGGATCAGAGAAGTGCCTGGACCATCACAAGGATTGCACCAGCAGAGGAGCAGGTCTGGCATGACCAGTCATCGTGCCTTAGTGCGGCCAAGGTGGAAAAGAAGGACATTTTTCGACAAGGGCAAAAAAGAAATTCTGTATCTCAAGGAACTTCAGCCGCTCGTGCTTGGAAAAATTGCTCTGTTGATTCTGAAGTTTCCCCCCCAAACAATGAGTGTGTTTTGACAATGGCTGCTTTGAAGATGGACTTCTCTGGGGGGAGTGATGGGAACACTGGGCTGCAAGGGACTGACCTCGTTTCCAGCACACAACATGGCTCAGCCTGGTAGGAGTCTCTAGAGCTTCCTGTGAAATATACAGCCATTCCCCTGGCTTTTCTCAAAATAATAATAATGACTTACCCCTAATAGTGCCTGATGCAGCCGCATATGCTGCTCACCCCCAAGACTGCCCTGGCTCTTGAGAGCTGCTGTGGACAGGGTGACATACGGAGGAATCGTGCCAAGAACAGGGTTCTTCTCTCTGATCTTGTCTTGCTGACCCTTTTGCTTTCTTCTGAGGAGTGTGTGCATGGGGGTGGAGGGCCAAGTTGATGCTGATGTCGCTGGGAGAGCTGTTGACCCTTTTGCTTTCTTCTGAGGAGCGTGTGCATGGGGGTGGAGGGGCAAGTTGATGCTGATGTCGCTGGGAGAGCTGCAGCTTCTCTTTTCACCATGGTAACAAGGAGGAATTTGTATGCAATGGGGATGGGAAAGTTTGTAGTATTTTACTGGAAGGAGTTGGAGACTTTTTCTCGTGGAAACTCAAGAGGAGTGGAGGAGGAAATTGCCTTTTTGGTAGATCCCAGCAATTCCTTCTTTGACAGAAGCAGGATGATGTTTCCCTCAGCAGGTGCAGGGTCCTGTCAGTGCTAAAATAATAACTCAGAGAAAGTAGCTGCCCCTGTAAGCTGGGGGAAATCACTTCCCTCCTCTTAACTTTCTGTCTCTGGATCTTTTGAAGGACGACGCACATGCACAGGACCAGAGTGGTCAGACCCTAGTTACTGCCTAGCTTCCAGTCTATTCATTCTCCTCATCTTATAAGCTTTCCCTCTCATTTTTCTTCATTTTTTTGAAATCTGTCCTCTAGCCTGGCCCCCCACACACTGCTGGAGCAAGTGCCACCTGGAAAGGCTGTGGGGCTGCGTGCCCATGGCAGCAGCTAGGGCAGGAGGCTGAGTGGTTGCCCAGGACACCCCATCCCATGCACCTTCACCTTGGAGGAGAGAAGGAGGTTGCTCAAGAACCTCTGGACTGGGATAACGGGAGCCCTGGGCTTGGAGAGCTACAAGTGGAGCCAGGATGGAGGCAGAAGGCCAGTTCACAGCTGGGCGCTACAGCTTTGGCTTCGCTTTCCGTACTAAAAAATGGGGTGCCCTTGGGAGGGAGGGTTAAAACAACATAACAAATGCTCTGTGGTGATCATTCCTCTGGACCATTGCAGAAACAAGTCACCAAGGCCAGAACCGTCCAATAGTTGTCCTTCAAACTCTGGTGGCATCACCTAGGAGCCTCGCAGCCAAGGTTGCAGCACTGCTCTCACCATGCTTGTGCCAGACCAGCCACCCCAGGTGAGTTTATTGTGCCATAAATCACACCTTCTTTTCCAAAGTGTCTTCTCCCCCTTTTCCTCCATTTTCCTTCCCTGAATTGCATCCTGCACAGTTCCCCTGCGCCGGCGAAGGGGAGTATCCAGCTGCAGAGGTTTACCAGTGCCAACACCTTCCACCACTAAAAATGCTGCATTGACTGGGACAGGGCTCTGTGGTCTGGGGAGAGCACTGCCAAGCAGTTAGACACGTCGTTTGACAAAAATCAGAGCTAAAATATGAAGCAGTTTAGGTTTTTAACACTCGGCTGTAATCTCCACTTTATGCTATTTGTCCTTTGGAGCTGGATAGAAATCGACTCCCTCCCTGGTCTGCAGCCATTCTTATGTGCTGGCAGCAGCTCTAATTATGCACCAATTAACCTTAATTAAACCAATTCCTGTGTAACTGCACATGCAGACAATGCACTGAACAAACGGCCTGACAAATATTGTCACTTAAAAGGCATAAAAACACATCAAATCCTTAATTGGAAAGTCAGATTGTAAATTGCTGCGGATTTGTAGCTCTTTGTTCTTAAAACGATCAAACAGGCGTAATGGCCAAACACCCCAAATGCTCCCAAAACCTCGGCTGAATTAATTTTCTCAGGCTGCTGTGGCCAAAATACATTATTTGTGAAGGAAAAGGGAGTGATGGAGCATCCTCAATTGTAGCAGCTGGCAGGCTGGTCTAGAGGGTGTCAGGATGGTGGCCCCAGGTAGAGAGCCACAAAGTTCCCCTTCCAGAGCCTGGGTGACTTTGGGCAAGTTGCTGAATTATTTGGCAATCCCCGCTGATCTCTGCTCGGTCCAGAAAATGCCCCCTAAAGCCAGGACTGTCCTTGTCATGCAATGGAGCTGCAGTTTTGTTGGCAAAGGGATGTCACTACCCTGTAAGCAGAAATGCAGCCAACAGATGGTGCTCGCACATACAGTTACTCCAGGTTTCTTCCAAAAATGCCACACAAGCTTTCATTTAATGTTGTAATATACTTTTGAGGGCCCTACTGCAAACAGCACAGATTTTACCTTGATTTCCCTGAGCAGAACAAGCCCCAGGTAGTGCTGGTGCGTGGACAGAATCCTTGCCAAAGGGGTTACATGGCTCCAGTTTGGCCCTTTTTCACAGCTTGATATTGGGGAAGTAAGTTAGACTGAGAAAATGTCCAGGGTTTGCATTACTTATTTATCCTCCAATGAAAAAAAAAATTGAAAGAACCTGAGATTGGTTTGCAGCAGATTAGCAAGGAAAAATAAGTCATAGCTAGCGCTGAATTCAAAATTTTTTTCTTCCCTGCTGTTCGTAAAATGTGTTTAGCTGGGGAAGAAAAAAAAAAAGCCCTTTAAATCCTTTCATATATATTGACTTTCTGGTGGTTCAGTTTTGTGCTAGTGAACGCTTTCATTTCTGTACTTAATCAAACAGGCTCTAGGCATAGCACTTTGTGGTAAAATATTCTGCCTTCTGAATGCTGCAATTAAAAGCAAAGCTAATTAAGCATGTAAATCATGCCCATATAAATTAGTTACTAACACATTCACTTGGCCACTGGCACTGATTGCAGTGGGAAGGGGGATTCACACGATCCGAGGGCCTGTGCAGAGAATCTGCTGCGAGGAGCCACTTGGGACAGGAGGAGATGTAAGGAAAAAGTTTTTTACAATGAGGTTGGTGAGACACTGGCCCAGGCTGCCCAGAGAGGTGGTAGCAGCCCCATCGCTGGAAACATTCCAGATCAGGTTGGACGGGGCTCTGAACAACCTTGCAGATGTTCCTGCTCACTGCAGGGGGGTTGGACTGGATGACCTTTGAAGGTCCCTTCCAACCCAAAACATTCTCCAATAATTCTATGACACACGGTCGCAGACACAGGTAGGGTGGTGGGATGATGGTGGTGTCTTGCAGTAGGACACAGCCCCATTGATGGGGAGCTGAGGGTGGGATGAGTGGCGAGAGATGCTAAAGGAACTCATTTTGGGGATGGGAACAAAGATTAACCACACAGCTCCATTTATGAAGTGATGCGACCCCATCCATCAGTTACTGAAACAGATGGACTTCCTTTGGACTGTAGTAGAGGTTGGGATTGGGTCCAGAGTGAGTCCGGTAAAGGGATTTAGCTGTGGATTAAAACACGCTCCCAGGAGAGGCGATGGAAACAGTGCCGCTTGCTTCTTGCTGGCCAGGCTCAGCACTGCAGCCACTCTGCAGTGCCCAGCAGAAGTGAGAGACACTCAAGAGCATTTTATGAAGTTCTGTAGAAATGCTGAGTGGAGCATTTCACAGCAGGTGGGAAAGCCTGGAGAAAACAACTGGGAGGTTGCTCATCTGGGAGCAGAGCTAAGGGCAAACGGGCTGGTGCAAAGAACAGAGGAAGGAATTTAAAATCTTTTGCAAATCAGGCAACAACAGCAAATATGTTTTGGCAGCTGGACAGGCATGTGAAAGCCCAGAAAAAATATAGATGGAGGTAAAATTTACTGCCAGCCTTGGAGACAGTGCTATTCCCACATTCGCATGCAGAACCAAGATTTCTCCAGGAGCATCTTTTTTTTTTTTTCCTTCCATTCAGCTGTCA
>NW_010420329.1:151652-151971 GCF_000710305.1 Buceros rhinoceros silvestris
TCAGAGGGCAGCCTCCATTGGGGGGTGAGAAATCCCTGCCACCTGCAGGAGGATGTCCCATGAGTTCTTCCACAGGTGGCTCTCCCTCTCTCCCACATTCACATGCCCCCTGCACAGGTATGGCAAGATCTTAAAAAGCACCCAAGGGCATCCAAGGGCATCCAACTCGCTTTTCATTGAAGAAAAAAGAATGGGCACCTGGATGGCACTCAGCGAGTCCAAAGGGATGGGGGCAGATGGCTGAGCAGGCTCTGGGCTTGAGGGCCAGAGGAAGGTGCTTCTGAAGAGCAAAGGAGAGAAGCTGCCAGGCTGAGGGGGA
>NW_010420329.1:151989-152919 GCF_000710305.1 Buceros rhinoceros silvestris
GGCTGAGGGGGAAGCCACAGACAGCTGGCCAGAAAATGCCAAGCGCTGAGCTATTCCAGATGAATGTATTTTTTAATATTAAATAAAAATGAATATTATATGCACCCCTTGCAAGAGCTGGGGCTGTGAAGTTAAACTGCACATTTTAACACTCCTGCCTGTTTGAAAGCAAGAGCCTCCAGGTATCTTCTGAGAGCAAGGTTCACTTTTCCGAATATGCAAAGCTGACCTTTGCTGGATCAGGCCCAAGGATCACCTGCTCACCAGGACCTGGGCCAAGCTGTCTTCTACTCAGGAGCAGCCAGCACCACATCCTCCTCTCCCTGGAAAGCACCCTTGCCAGCTGTGGCAGCAACTCATCCTCCTGCCTGGAGCTGGACCAACGGGCAACCACGAATAGGAGCAGCCACAAGACAAAGGAGGAGGAGGTTTGTAGTCAAATGACTGTCTGGCTTCAGTCTGTGCTGCCTGGACACTTCATTTCTGATTTCACACTATGCTGGCAGGGGATGAAAGCTAATGGTCCCTACTGGGTCAACGGTATGAACACTGGGGACCAATTGTCCACTATGGCTGAGACTCCACAATTAGTTTTGTATCTTGTCTGCCATCAGTGATGTATTTTTCTGTGACAAACTCTTGAGCGCTAATGGACAGTCTGGCAGCAGTGAAAGGAGTAGCAGTGCAATTTCTAGCAGCTCTGAGAAAATTCACTTACACCAAAATTAAGTAGCCACAGTAGCTAGTTCACAAATTTTGGCCCGTTCAAGCTCAGAAGGCACAAAGAAAAGGTTCCCCAGAAGATTATTTAACAAAAGACTCTGATGGGTGAGGATCCAGCCCTGCGGTGACAAGATCCATGCATCTGCGTGGGATTCAAATGGAGTCAACTGCAAATCAAGTTGTCAGGCAGGTCCCCCAGTATCTCTT
>NW_010420329.1:153108-156619 GCF_000710305.1 Buceros rhinoceros silvestris
GCAGCTCTACCATTTGCATCTCCTGCTGCAGTCATTAAAGGAGTCATAACATGCCAACCTGAATGTGTCATCCTCTCTTTGTGCCTCTTGGCACCCCAAAAGAAATCCCTGGTGCCTTCAGCAGAAGCCTATGGATGAGCAGAGAAGAGGAGCCTGGGGAAGTTACTGGCGCTGGCCATGGGCTGTTTGGTGCAGTGTCCCAGACTAGGGATCTGCAGTCCTCAATTACAAGCTGGAAGAAAAACCTGAGGAGCAAATGTCCATTCTAAATGTACCCGCTGGTACAGGCAGGTGAGAGTGATAGTCCCCTGGCTATGCTGAGACCTGAAATGATCCTGTTCTGGAACAGATATTTTGGGTCACCTTGAGGAAGATACTTAATCTCCTCGTGTTTCCATTCCCCAAGCGAAAGACAGAAATAGCAGCACTGCCTTCCTTCCAGCAGAGTAAGTGAATTAAAGATTGCGAGGTGATGGGAGCCCTGGAAGTGCCTCAATGGAAGCGATTCATTTGAATACATTTGTTGTGCATTACTCACTCAGCCCTGAGTTTTAATCTTCTCCTCCTCTCCATCACTGTAATCTAAATTTCCTTGAGCTCTCCCACTAGAGCTCAGTCTCAGTTTAATCCCCGCCTCGTTTGAGTGATTTCTCCAATTTCTCCTTTAGCAAATGGCGAGGCTTATGTTAGCCCTCAGCTCTCCTCTAAGTCTATCGCAGGAGAGCTGCTAACACTCCCTTCACAGGCAGCACCAGTGGTTTATCTGGAAGCTCTGCACAACTTCTCTGAATAATTTCTCCTGTGTTTTTCCAGTCCACTGACTCGTGTTTCACAGTCTTTTCCAGACCTGCGGAACCATCTTATGTTTGGGAGGTTGGAAGTCCGCTTTCCATCTAAGCAGCAGAAGCCTGCCCTTCCTCTTCCCTCTCGTGGGATGTTTTGGTTTGATCCAGGCAGAGGTGCACGGGGCACCCCTTGCTCACACTGACAGAAGCATTGTGTTTTGCAGAGGTGTGACCGTCAAGCTCGGCGAGCCGCAGGACCGAGTCCCCGGTCCCCGTGTTGCACGTGATGGCCAAAGCAGTTCTGCTTTCCACCCCGCCGGGCTTTCAGCAGGGAGGAGGGCTCAGGATGCTGCTGGTCTACAGCTTGTTTCTGAGGGTTTGTAACCACCGTTGGGGCTGGGGCAAACGTTCTGCTTTGCAGCCATCTTTGCAAAAGGCAGTTGTGTGGGTTTTTTACATGCCTTGTGTGTCGTTTTTGCACAATAAGCAACGCTGCGGAAGTCATTTTCCTCGATGACAGGTGCTTGTTTGGACTTTTTTTGGTTTGTTAACTTCCAGCTTTCTTGACTGTTTTTCCAGCAGGATTATTTGTTACTCCATGAGCAAACAAGTCCTGGCTCACATAGGCAGAAGCGTGCAGGAGGCATATAATTCCCAATTTATTTGCTTAGTTCACATGATGTTATCAAGAATTGATGGTAATGCTTAGAGGCATTAGCAGTACCTTCCTCTCACAGCAACAGTATTTACTGTCAGGAACACTATTTGTGCAGCAGTTGTGTTACACCACAAATTATTATATTACATTCAATTTGTATCATCACACACAACGCAACTGTGCCTGCTGCGTAGCATCATAGTTCATTAACGCCCGAGGCAGAACAGCATCACATAAATACCTTCCCTGGCACTTTTCATTTGAAATTATATTCTACTTATTATTAAAACGTAGATCAAAAATGACATATCCCAACTAGTAAAAATATAGAAAGAAATCTTTCCACTGTATTACTAAAGAAAACCAATTAAAATTCATTGCTATGAAAATGATCACTCTGCAAATTTAAGGAGACGCTGTCGAGTTCGGCAAACCCCAGAAGTGACAGATCTTATTTTCCTGCATTTTTCTGCAAATTCCCTGCAATTCTGCGTGACCTTGTCATGATAAAATGCTTAAGTGAGTTTTAGAAAGCAGTGAAAATTCAGTTATCTGTATGTAGTCCTGCAATATGAGGACAGAACCATCTGGGCTCGGAGGGGCCAGTACCTCTGCTCCGTGGTTAGCGTGACTCTGACACAGCATGCTCTGGGTGGGCTGTCAATAATGCTGAGAGAGGGGACACTCTGTGTTAGAGTAACTTGGCCAATGGTCCCCAGAAACCCCGCCCAAGCCCTTTGCATTGCACAGCTCATGAGGAGCTGCTGAGCTATTCCATAAGCTGCTTCTTCTGGGAGCAGCTGCTGCTGGGCTTCAGCTGAAATTCCCTTTAGGGCTCCTCTAGCTATGGAGGGTTCCTCTCAAAGCCTGTGTAGAAAAGGGCCTGTGTAGCCTATTTCCATATGTGACAAGAGAAGCAGATCGTAACAAATAGGGTTATGAGACATTTCACCACGTAAGCATTAAGTTTCTTTCATTTTTGAAGTATTCTGCATGGGATCTATGCCAGCGATAGAGCACAGTCCTTGTAACTTCATCTGAACTACCAAGACACTCTAGAGGAACCTGCTAAAATCTCCTAAAAAACTCAATAAATAAAACGTACCTCAACCAGCACAGCCAAACCTTGTTTGAGGAGGTCTGGTTTTTCTGAAGGCTGTTAGTGACATACCAACCGGGGTTTGATCCCAAGAATACCTGGTAAGTGGTGTGTAATTTCAGCAGAAGGTATCTGCGAACATCTTTGCCTATTAAAGATTTACATTCTGGGAGCTGGAGCACTGTCTGCCAACAACGAATGTTGGAGGCTGAGGTGGAAGAGCCACGGGTGAGCTCCTGGCAGAAGCAGAGACATGCCGTGTTTTGCTCATAGGGAGGCTGTATGTGATTGGTTCTACTTTATTCAGGGAAAAGAAGAGCTTGCAAAAAAACCGCTGTACTACCACCAGATTTCTCTATCCTTATGAAAATAAACCTACAAGGTACCAAATTTAAGTGTGCTTTTTGTGGAAACATTTAAGGGCACATTATGTCACTCGTGCCGTGTTGTGGGAAGAAAGAGATTTTAAAGCTATTTGTAAAATAAGGTACCAAGAGCTGAGGTCAATTTTCACCCCAGCTCATGGTGATGAACTCTTCTGTGTCAGCAAGTGAACATGGATATCAAAGTCTAACCCTTGCCAAGGGTTGGGGGTCAAGTCCACTTGTATCTAGGAGGTTTGGGGCAACTCAGAGAGGAGTGAGATGGATTTAATTCAATTAAAGGACTTTTGAGCATTTCCAGGAAGCAGGAGCATTTTCAGCTCTCAGTATAAGTCAAGGTGAGGAGGGCAGAATGCAGATGGAAAATAACTGTGTGTATAATTTTAAAGCACAAATGAATTACCTTTTGTTGTAAGATACCAAGTACGTAGAGAGAAGACGTTGCCCGTCTCTCACTTAGGACATAGCTTAAAAATAATAGAGATTTTAACATATTCCTTGAAGAACTCTCTAAAACTAATGGCAGTTGAAAGCCAGAGGAAGTAGCTATTTTATCTGGCAAGCATCCATACAAAATTTCGTGCTG
>NW_010420329.1:156703-168505 GCF_000710305.1 Buceros rhinoceros silvestris
TGCTGGCTCAGACAGATGGAGCCTTGGGGGCAGGGTTGGCAGCGGGGGGAGAACAAAGTGCCATAGGGCTTTATTGGATGAGCCTTGAAAGGTTTCTGCAAGTTTCTATTCAAGGTTTACGAACCTTGGGGTTGTTCATGTCAGTGCAGTTTTGTTCAGTGTTTTAACCCTGCTTGATTTCCCGTGGTCCAGATGATATGTATACACAGCCCCAGAAAATTTTGTGGGATGCTCTTCAAACAACAGGTGACTTTGCACAAGTAAGGGCAGAAACTTGCTGGGTTTACCTCAATGTATAAAATTTTTTTAACATTGCTATATAAAGTGCTTTTCATTTGAAATTACTTCTTTGGTTAGATCATGCAAATTTAGTGCTGGCCGATGCTTCTTTAAGATGAAAAGTATGAACAACTCATGAATATTTCATCATTTGTTTCTGCACTGGTCAGAAATGGTAATTTGAGCTCCAGACTGTAGAGATTTAGCAAAAGGAGTTGGACATTCAGAGGATAAATATAGAAAAAAAGCACTTTTGACAGGACTTTTCCTTGCTGGTATGTAGATAAGCTGCCTGAAGGAATAATCTGTTGAGGGCATATCTTTGGACTGTGCAACTGAAGCAATTCTTGATCTGCAGTGCATTTAACACTATAGTATTTTCTTTATTTATATTTGTTTCCCCCCTAAGAGAACAACGAAAAGCACTGTGTCACCCAAGACCACAGGCATACAGAAGAGAGCCTTGGACAGGGTTCTCATCCAGCTCAGGCCTGATGCGCACCAACATCTCGCTCCGGATGTGAGCACTGCCCTGGAAAGGCTGTGAAGGGGAACTTGTTTCTCCTCTTAAAGACTTCCTTTACCTTTTGCTGTAACATCCTGAGCCAGCTACTTTGCTCTCTTCTACGCAATTGGCCATGCTATGAGAGACCCCAGGGGCCAGAATTCAAAAGCAATGCTGTTCTTTGTAACCAGCGTGCACTATTTGTATGCCAGCTTCAACCTTTCCCGAATACTAAGGGATCTGGGTTTGGGCCACAGTATTTTGGGAGTGGGAAATGCCATTGCCCATGTTCTGGCCTAGCACTAGCACTTGGCAAATTGGTTTTTTTTCCTGTACTGAGTAATTCAGGGCTTTTTTTTCCTTTTCTTTTTCTTTCTTTTTTTTTTTTTTTTTTTGAGGAATACTGATAGAAATGTCCTGCTGTTCACTCAACTCATAAGCTTACACAAATGGTTTACGTTTCCACAAAAGGAACGGTTGCAGTTTTTAAAATGACCGTTTCTCCAAATTGCCATCTGGTTTCCTTTCTCTGGTGATTCCTCTAGCAAGAGGAGGGGGAGAGATTCTGCTGTAAGCAGATGAAGCCTTTTTCCAGTAGCTCAGATGCCGAGTCTCCAGCTCTTCACATCCAGAGCAGGCTGTCTGTGGTGGACTGGAAGTTGTCTCCTCCAACTTGTGTTTCCTTATTGCCGCCTGACATGTTATGACAAGCTTTTGACTTCTGAGCAGCGGTGGATGGAAACGCGTCAGTGCTTTGGGAGCAGCACAGCACAGCCTGCCAAATACAGCTCATGCTGCAGCGGTGTCAGCCCTTCCACGGGCTTCCAACTGCCCCTGCTCTTCCAGCTGAGCAGTGCATTGCTGTGGGTTTTCCTCTGCTGTGGTGCTGCAGCGGCTCTGTTGTGCTCTGAGGAGGGGGTCAGCTCTAAAATAGCTGGCTGCTGAGCCCTTTGGTGCTGAGCCCATCTCACTACTGCTGTTGCTTCACTAAAAGAAGCAATCACATCAGGTAAGGAAGCCCTTTAAACAGCTTTGTGAGTTCAGGATGCACTTGAGAGATGCCTTCAACGTTGATAGTGGCCATGCAAGCAGTTAAATATCCACTTTCTAGAGGCACTGAGCTGTTGAAGTACTCACTAATTTTCTCTGGAGTAATAAGCAGTCAGTGCTTCTGAAAACCTGTATTAATTAGCCTGTTTGACATTTTAAACAGCCTTTGCCTTGACCTGCTACACCAGTAAATACAGCAGCCAGCACTGCTCACTCGCCCTGAGGGCAAGCAGCATGACACAGCCTGTGTCCCTACACCTGAGACGTCTTCACCTCTCAACCAGGGTGGCCTTACCCATGTCTGAGCACAGTCTGAAAGTGAGTTAGCACAAACCAAATCCAAGCCAGGGAGCGTGCTCAGCACAAAACCAACATCGGGTGATGCCCAGACAGTGGTCATGCCCTGGTCATGTTCAGAACAGACGTGTTCTTGGAGATAAGGATGGGTCATGGGGAATCTGTATGCTGCAAACCCCTCTATCAGTATGCAGGACGAGAAGGGCATTGGCAAGTTTCAAAGATAAAACACAGGAAAAATCTCACTACCTTGTTGCTTTCTGAATTTTTGGGAGGAAAAGGCTTTACTCCCTGCTGCAGCCTTGGCATGGAAGCTCTGGCTGGGGCAACTCAGAGAACTGCTGTGATGCCACCAACCCAGAGCAACCAGGGTTGATACTGACCTGCCTGTTGCTGGACCATTTCACGGGCATAGCAGGTAGAGAAGATGCTGAAAAATTACCAAGTGGCTGAGCTGCACCCCTTCGGCACTGACTGCGTTGGCCCTTCTGCTGCCCAGCTGCCCCGCTGTGTGTGCTCCTCGCTGCCCCTTCCTTCAGGCCATTAGCACGAATGACAGCTGATCTTGCTGGATGACTCTCATGCGTGTGCATCAGGAGCAATGGCTGGTGTTACCCAGGAGAAGTCATCTGGATAAAAAACGGAAAATGAATGCCTGGTCCCTCAGCGCTCCCCAAACCAACCTGCAGTAACGGCTGCGTTTTTGCAGCACTGCCGGCGTTCTCGCAGCCAAGTGCCAGCAGCCAAGTTAGCTTCATTTTTATCTGTATGATGGACTTTTCTACGACTGTATTGTTTTGATTTAATGTTTCCTGAGTCCAGCTCAATTTTCTACCAACATCAGTCCCAAGCTGGGCCTTGGAGTCTTCTAATGAGGTCAACAAGCCCCTGCAAAATTTAGAGCAAATGGGAGAAAAGAAGCATTGGTGACAGGTTGCTCACAATTTTAAAAAGCAAGAGCCCTGGCAGGCTGCCCTTTTCTGTCTGTCCTCAAAAGTGGATGGGACATAACTCACCGGCAGGCCCCTCCCCTGTACTGATAAAAGGAGTTTTAATTTACCAGGGCTTTGGCTTGGCACTGCAGAGCAATAGTGGACTCATGCCCAATGCAATTCCAAACCCTATTCATAAACCTTAAAAAAAGGCGCTGAGGATCCATTGTCACTTGGATGAAGAACAAGAAAAATGGCAAGTATTTATTGAAGTTTCCCCTATTAAATATCCGCAAACATTTTGTTCTGATGCACTACCTTCTATCAAAAACGTGTGTCGTTTTCCTGAGGTTAACCTCCTGTTTCCTTAGGGAAAAAAAAAAGAAAAAGAAAATTATCACCTCTGTAGGTGGGAAAGCAGATGCAAAACAAGGACAACAGACCTGTTCTGCAGAGCTGAAAAAAGATCACATCTCTGATTACTCGAGTAGTAATTTGATCACAAGTCCTTTAACTCTGAGGGTGGATTAGCTAATGATGCAATTAGCAAGGAAAATACCCATATTGTTGCTTGCAACGTGCAGGAAGAATCTATCGCCTATTTTGGTATACATGTGTCTATGCACGGCAGGACTCAACACAATTTAGAAAACCCTTTTTGTCTATCCATATCCTTTAAAGTTGGGAAAAACACCCTCCTTGGCTCTCTCCTTGAGCCCCAGCGTTCAGGACAGGCCAAGATGGACTTTGTTCATATCAGAATGATAGTGTTTAATACATATATTAGAAAAATAGTCATTTTTTTGTCTTATTTCTTGAAAGAATGCAATAGTGTTTTTTATATAAGGTTGTCCTGCCTTTCTGCCTGTCAGATCCTCCTTAAAAAATTCTTCATCCTTTGGCCAGTGTTAACTGCTGGAAGTGTTGAGCTCTCAGCAGTAATTACGTTCATATGAGTTTTGTGTAGTTAGAAAGAGGGGAGGGGCAAAAGACAGTGCCTGCTGGAGGGAGATGTGAGCAAGACTTGACAAAAAGCCGTTTGGAAATGTGGAAATCCAGAAAAACAAACAACCCCCCCCAAACTAAGAGAGCCCGTGGGCCCAGCATAGTGTCCATGGGTGGTTGGTGCCCTTGCTGAGAGTGGCCCACCAGCAGCTCCTGAGCATGGTATGGTCTACTGGTGGGACATATCCATCTACCCTTCCAACCATGCTGAATTTAAGAACCCATTGATGTTAGATATTAATCAAACTGAGCAAAAGACAAACAAAAGTAAACCTTGTGAGTGATTCTGATAGCTCCAATTTTGGAGTTAGAAAAGGAGGGGGGGGGGTTGCAGGTGTACAAACCTTCTCCAAAATTTCTAAGGCCAGAGAATTCCTCTTCCCAGTCTCGTTATCTGTCCTCTGCAGGACAGACTGACTGGAGAGAAGTAAGGAGTGACTTTTATTGTAATGATTTCCATTTAACCATAATAGGAGGTGGTACGAAGGGAGGCAAGGAGGGTGGAAGCTCTTTGCTTTTGACTGAAACTCTCTGAAGGCTGCTAAAAAACCCCCAGCTGGGGTTTCTAATTGGGCCAGGGAAACAAATGCCTGTGTGCTAATCCTATTAGAGAGTGAGGCTTAAGCCAGAGTATCTGTCGGGATGAACCTGTTCCCCCAGGCCTTGGTAGTGCCGACTTCTTAGCCGAAGCTTCCTGCTGTGTATGAAGTATTGTATCGTTAAGCCTAGGAGCAGAGCAAGGCTGCGTTAGCTTTTCCCAGGAGGCTGCCTAGACTGGCTCCAAACCACAGATGTCGCGATGGCAAATGCAGCAGCATCTTGCCGAGGTCGCTGTCTCATTGCTGCAAGTCCAGGCATTAGTATGAGGAAGAAAGAGCTTCACCACGTCCTCACCACAGCCCTGCCCTGAGACTGACTGCCAAAATGGACCTGTGCCATGCATGCCATCGTCTGCATGTCATCATAGAGGACAGGAAAACACTCTGAGGAAACTGCCATCTCCTGCCTGAAGTTTTTACCTGGAAGCAGGGAAGCCACTTTGGGAAGACTGCATGTATGTCCATCAGCCACGTTTCACCTTATGGGAAATTAAATACACTGGATTTGGGTTGATCCTGAGCAGAGTGCAGTAAAGAGAAAGGCAGAAGCCCATGTTGCAGCCCAGACGGATCCAGGCAAAGCTGCTTTTGAGAGCAGATATGTCTAACAACATCTTATTTTCCACTAGTAGAACTGTATGCCGACAGATTTCAAATATCTTTCTAAATCCCAGTAGCCTGATTGAAAGTGCTATGTCTTCATCAGAGTGGTTATGGCCCTTCTGAAACGTGAGTCTCACTAGCTGCATCCAAATCTTGTGCTCTGAGTACGTTCCCAATCAAAGCAGATTGGGCCTTTGGGAAAGGAGGGGCTGCAAAACACTTCCCAAAGCACTTTCTGCTTGAATTTCATTTTGAGAAAATATACCTGAAGGATGATGCAGCAACTAGGATCGAGACAAAGTTGGGTTTGGCGGGTCGATTATACTTTCATAGTATGTTTCTGAGGGATAAAGAGAAATGCAAGAAGCCCAAGCGATGAGTCTGAGGTAGCTTAAGGGTTGGACAAAGAAGTTCTACCCTTCAGAAAGGTAAGGGGTGAACTTAAAGCCACTGTTAATTTGCTGACATTTTTTTTCATTTCAGAAATGCCTTAGAGCTGTTTTCTTCAATCATTTTGGAATGTGAGCTGAAAGAAAGCCATTCAGGCTAAACCAGAGGCATAAACTGCCCATCTCCCCCGTGTGACAAACACCAGTTCAAACACAAATGAAATCATGTCTCACCAGACAAGCCCTACAATGTTGTGCCATAGACTTTCTGCTGCCACCTACGCCAGAAACCATCAGGCAGGAAATAAGGACATAAAAACCAGGTTTCTGCAGTACTGAAGCAGAGCGGGTTTGATGGCTGACGCAGGATGACGCAAGCATGAGCTCTGAGGAGGCAAGTGTAGATGCATCTGAGTCACCTTCCTCCCAACACCATCAGCCTTAGTTTAAACATAAAAATGTAATTGTTGTAGTTGTTTCTACAGCTAAAATTCTTTCTCTGCAGAGATCTGGACATATCTCATGTGTAAATGCTATCAGCTGGGTTTGTGCTGCTGGTGCCGGGTGAAGCACTGTCCCCACCTATCTCCAGGTGGGGGATTTGGCTTGCCCAGGTGATGCTGCCAATGAATGTGGGGAGGAGGGATATAAAGAGCAGATATAACTGATCCCCAGCAGTACAGCTGGATGGTATGGGGTATCTCCTCTGTGCTGCTTATGTCTAAGAAAACTGTAGAGAAACTCTTTGCTGTTCCTTTGCTCATCATCTTCAGCTGCTCTTCAAAATGTTTCATGGTTTCTGAATGCAGCCCTAGAGCTAAGGATCCAGCCCTGTCTCTGGGAGGGTGATGATGTTCAAGATGATGGCTGCAGCTAATGCTGTGGGAAAGCCTGGACTTCCCAGCCTTCCCTGCAAGGGCCACCCGCAGCATGGTCCTGGGGAAGTATCACTTGCTGCCCCAAAGGGGAGCACCCTGAAGGATCTTCAAGCTCAGAGATATGGAGTTACTTGCCTGTTTCACTGACAGCCTCTTACATGTCTTTTTCTTCTTCAGTGCCACCTTGGGTTGATGGCTGCCTTGGAGGAGTGTGATGTGCAGAAGAGAGTAATTGGCTGGGTAAGTGTTTGCTTTCCCCTCCCCCTTAGTACATTGGACTTATCTACAATGCCATAAAATAAATGTGCAGTGCCAGTTCTACCCTGAGCAGCTCATCCTGTGTAACAGGAGCCTTGATAAACTGGCTCTATAATCATGTTGGGACAGCAGCAAAAGCATGCCAGGAGGGTGGTTGTGGAGAGGAGAGGAAGGGTGTGGATGGGGCATCAAGTATTTCTGCATCTCTGCACTGATATACCTGAAAAATGAGGGGGGTGGGGTGTCATATGGATTAGCTGCCTCGAGTGGTGATGAATTCTAGATTGGGCTGTGTGCAGAAGGCAGTGGGACAGCTGGAAGCCCTCTTGAGGGGGGAAAAAATAATATCTCAATTTGATTGTTGAAATGTGGAGAATTCACATGGGCAACATAAAATAACATGTTCATTACGTTTTTGGCTGAACTGAGTGACTGAAGTGCAAAGCAGGTGGTGTAACAAGGTGGAAGATCTCGTGCTTATTTGCACCTGCTGTGGATTTGGCCCACTGCAATAATAAATGGAAAGGATGAAACAGTTTTTCATGATTCTCCCACCCCAGTGGCTTCTGAATGCTTTAGCAGATGCACAGCGAACAGCTGCAAAGCAAAGCGTGTCTCTACCTGCCAGTAGCAGCAGACAGTTTGTAAGTTAGTGTTTTATGAATGCCAAATTACCCCGAACTGGAAGAATCTGCAGCAGATACAGAGCAGTGTAGAGCAGAAAGAAAAGACCATGAAGCTTGAGGGAGAACAAACAGGTCTAACAGTAATAACTGCTGAAGCCAGTCTGAATTATTCTCCCGCTCACTTCTTAAATCTTGGCTTTCCTGGTATTGCCTGTGTGCTGGAGTCAGTGTGATAGGATGTATGAGGCAGGAAGGGTGCATGTCTGATGGCTCGGCTTTATCGGTGTGATCAGCGTTACCCATGTGAAAATAAAAAGTGGATCTTAACCAGGGGCAAGGAAAATTTAATTGGAACGGCACAGTTCGCGTGCTGTTCTGCTTGCAGACTGTAACTCACATCAAGGGCTGCCTCCGTGGTCACTTCAAGGCATGCATTGTGCTATGCAGGCTGGGTTATAGCACTTACCCTGCAAGGGAGAGAGCTTGACAAAGGATTTTCATCATGAAATGAATTTTTCATCGCTGCTGAACATATGTGGTGATGAGAGAAATGTAATCATCTGAGGTATCAAACGAGCCCCTCTATTGCTGGCAGTGTGAAGGGATGGCACAAAGCTGGCAGTGCCATCTCCAGCTCTCAGAGTTCTGTAATAGCTGAGTCCATAAATGACCCTTCTCTGCCGGGTTGGAGAAATGAGCTAGCATCTGGTTGAAAAGCAGGGAACAATCTAGAAACAACAAGGCTGCCAGCCTGCCGATACCCTTCCTTGGCCAAAAACCCATTGCTGGGATAGCTCATGTGCGTGCTTTGGCTGATAACAAGGGTGTAACTTCCCCGATGGTTTTTTTTTTTTTTTTTTCCCTGGTGTCTTTCCTCTCCTATCTCGCTACTTATAGATTAATTTCTAGCTTAGGGATGCTGAGGAAGCAGATTTGGACCCCCAGGATGATATCTAATAAGGCAGGTTTGCTTTAGCCAAGTCAAACATCCAAGTACCGCATCTTCCTTCCTTTACCCAACCCTGAAATACTGGCCAGTACTCACCAGACCTAAAAAATCTTCTTGTATTGACTCCTTCTGGAGGCCTAACTGAATTCAACTGTTTGTCAGTGTTATGCTCTAGGGATGCACATCGGTCCCACTTCTTGAGCCCGGTGCCCCTCAGTCAGGCTGTTTGGTCTGGCAAATATTAAGCTGATCCTAAAAATCCTTGCTTCTTAACAAGCAAAATCTATGTCATCTAGATGGAAATTTAACGAGAGGAGGCTGAGCAGCCAAGCCGACAAAGCGGTGACCTTTCCTCTGTAGTGAGCCAGAGCGAGTCCATCCTGAGGTGCTGAGATTAATGAACATGTTGGAGCCAGCCAAAAGCAAATGGACATTATTTATATCAGAGGATATTTTATTGGGATGCAGATTTCATAGTACTGAACTCTTTGCTCAAGTGAAGCTTTGAGCTGAGCCAGCACAAAGAATCATTGAATTATCTGCAATTCCTATCGCAAGCATGCTCCGGGGTCAGGGCTCGAGCAATCCCTTTGAGTGTGGGATTGGCCATCTGATACGATTTAGCAAATAACTCACTGAAGCAGAGTACAGGTTTTCTGTACTTGAGTTTGCAAAACAAAGCAATCTGCATATCTTTTTCTTTTGACTAAAATGTAACTCTTTTAACAGGAATTCTGAGCCATCCATGTCCTGAACGCTAAAATCTTCTGATTGTAAGACCCGTTTGCCATTGTTTATAAAGTGCCAAGGTTTAGCCCTTTGTCCCACAATTCTGGCCTGTTTTGTGTTTTACAGAATTACTTTTCGTCTGCTAAATTATCTGCCCAAACATGCTGAAATCTAGGAGGCAAAAGACCTTTGTAAAGTTCATTTGATGCTTGTATTTGTTGCAAGGTACTTCTGAGCTTGACACCAGGAAATGAGAGCAGGGGATATCTCTGGAGGCTTCAGAGCTCCTTTGGTGGCAGCCAGCTCCCTGCAAGGGGAATCAATGCCACCAGCAAACAAGGGTTGGATGGAGAGGGGCATTGCATGGCAAAAAAGAATTTAAAAAGTAATAGTAATTTAAAAACCCAAACAGCCTGGGACATGAATAGGGGTTGAGGGGACAACACCAAAAACAAGAGGCAGCTTTGAGATTAGAGGCAAGGAGGTGAGGTATAGTGCCAGAAGTAGGATGATGGGGATATGCAATGTAGAAACTGATTTTCGTGCACTGACTTAGTCTGGAAAACTAGTACAGGAACAAAAATGCTGGAGTAGCTGGGACAGAAAGGTATTTACCAGACAGACTCTGCTGTTAGGAGTACAATCTGCTCTCAGCTACAACTGTTGCAGCTCCATCAACAATCTGGCCTTGGTCTCTGTTATTCCTGCCTCCTTGTAGCCATCCAATGGTAGCTGGGATTAAATGAAAAAAACTTAAAAATAGTTGAATCTATGATGTTGAACTTGATGCATATAAATGTTGGCCTTTAAAGCCTATTAATATATTTTTTTTAATTATGTAGAGACTGCTTGTCTGGCACTGACTCCCATCCCTGGGACGTCAATACCAGACAAGAGATGACCCCTTGCCACGGTCCTGTCTTGTCAGGGTCAGATGTTTTTTGGCCTTTAAGATTAGTCTTTATTTACTGCAGACTGCTCAGACCTTGTTGGGAGATGGCAAAAGATCAGACAAGAGGATCAGAATGGTCCCTTTTGGCCTATTTGTCTTCCTGTATGAGTAGAGAGTAATTATCTTCTCCATAAGCTCTTCTTGGCCTTAGACTGGGTTTAAAATAAATAAATCCCCAAAGCATCAAAGTTAATGAAATTACTAATGCATTTAAGAAATAAAATTGCTCGACAGAGGGTCAAATGAGTCAGTACTCCGTGTCCTGGTGGATGGGGAGGGAGAGCAGGTGGAGGCAATGCTCCAGTGCACTCTTGTCTGGGCAATGCCAAATTGCTCGACAGAGGGTCAAATGAGTCAGTACTCCGTGTCCTGGTGGATGGGGAGGGAGAGCAGGTGGAGGCAATGCTCCGGTGCACTCTTGTCTGGGCAATGCCCAGCCACAAAAATTGCTTCAGTATTTCTGGAAGGCACTGAAGCGTGTCTTGTACATGGCTTAATGTTCTCAACACCTAATTAAGCACGAGGTCCATGGTTTTGTGGAGATGATCTACAGGCACATGTCTGAGTCATACCACATGCCCATTTCTTTTAACAGGTTTTGAGCTCCATAAATTAAGTCACTAAAGTTTTATATGTGTTAAAGGAAGTTGTTTAGGTGCAGCAGGTTTCCGTGGAAGGAGACAGGGGATGGATTTGGGTTTCACAAAGATTAATCTGCTTTTTCAAAGCACTAATCCTTTCATCTAAGCTGACGTGAGAATCCTAACCACCTTTCTATCACACCCTGTTATCCAGATACATAAATCCAGTCAGGAAGAATCGGCTTCCAGCAGCTAGAAGTGATTCATTTTTGATGCAAGCAGAGTCCATGCAGGTCTGACACAAGGTCTCAGCAAGGTAACAGAAATTAAAGGGCACATCTTAAGCTGATCAGACATTTGGATATCAGGATTCTTAATATTACTGTGAATAATCTCTTACCACTCCACAAAATGAGAGGTTTGGAGGGCATGCAGCTATTGTGAATGACTGCCACCTAACCTCGACTTTCACGGTGTGCTAATTCAAGGTCTCCTGGTGTTTTTTGCAGAAGGCAACTATTTGCAAGTTAGGACTGCACAGAGAAAGGGATGCTAGGCTGAAATGCAAAATGAGAGGACAGCATGTGCAATCAATCCTTGCTGCTATTGTTCAGTGATGCTTATTTACCCCACTTGAAGGTAAAGCTGCTGCAGAGGGGAAAGAGGATAATCCTTTCCCAGCTTTAACCAGAAAGGAAGAGGAAATCATGTTGCTAACAAACAGATAGAAATGTCTCTGTTATTGACACAGCTGAGTCCAGAAGACCTTGCTTTTTTGAAAGATGTTGAACTGCTGCTATAGAGGCTTAATTTTAGGCGCTATCAGCACTTCCAGTAAGGTTTTCTTTCTGTAAAGAAATTAAATAATTATGTAAAAACTAGTTAAACCCAGCAAATATTTGCAGTGCTGTAATTCCTTGGGCAGTGCCATAACTGAAATCAGTGCAACGCTGGAAGAAAGCTGATAAATGGTATTCATTTAAACTTGCAATTAAAGAAAAAACAACTCTTCATCTGATGCTTGGAACAGTTTCACACAGATGGTCAAAGCTGTCAGCACATCTTGAGGATATTCTCTGCCATACAGTGATAATCGTGGGGTCCTTCCTGCTGCAGAAAGATGAGATAACTTTCTCCCCCACTCGACCTACGCTGTAGCACTGCTTTTAC